>NC_041393.1:615709262-615780023 GCF_002162155.2 Triticum dicoccoides | reverse complement strand
GCCGCCCCCTTGGGAGATTGGATCTCCCAGGGCCGGCGCCCCCCCTAGGGGCCTATATAAAGGGAGGGGGGAGGGGGGGCAGCCGCACCCTGAAGTTCTGGCGCCTCCTTCCCCCTGCTACACCTCTTCCTCCTCTGTCACGTGCTTGGCGAAGCCCTGCCGGAGTGCTGCTGTTCCACCATTACCACGCCGTTGTGCTGCTGCTGGAGCTTTCATCATCAACCTCTCCTTCCCCCTTTCTGGATCAAGACGGAGGAGACGTCACGCTTACCGTACATGTGTTGAACGCGGGGGTGCCGTCCGTTCGGCGCTAGGATCTCCGGTGATAGGATCACGACGAGAACGACTACTTCAACCCCGTTCTTTTGAACGCTTCCGTGCGATCTACAAAGTGGTATGTAGATGCAATCTCTCTCCCATGACTCGTTGCTTAGATGAACTCATAGATGGATCTTGGTGAAACCATAGGAAAAATTTTAATTTTCTGCAACGTTCCCCAACATTTATTTCAAAGCACTCCAATTCAATTCTTGGAAAATTATTTTGGCTTGAATATTACTTGGGACTTATTAGGGATAGCCTTATGCCCATAAATATTTTTAAATTGTTTGGTTTCTACCAGAGGATAGTTAGGTTTCAACTAGTTGCACTGAGATTTTATCCCTCCTAGGCAATTAATCAAGCAAAACAAAGTCAATCACAGCCAAACATAGGCAATCATGGGCATTTCCTAGCAAAAAATTTAGTTCCCTCTGAATTTTTCAACATACCAGATTTGGGGAAAATGTCGGATGTGACACCTAGATCCCATCTACCTCTCCCTCTTGCTAGCTGGATCAAGGAGAAGGAGACATCACCGAGCCATACATGTGCATATCTTGAAGGTGCCATTCGTGCGGTGCTTGATCAGATTGGATCACGAAGAAAGTACGACTACACCAACCACGCTCATTAGAATGTTTCCGCTTTCGGTCTATAAGGGTATGTAGACTCTCTCCCACTCATTGTTAGCATCTAGTAGATTAGATCTTATGTGAATTTGTTATCTCGTAGGAAAAATGTTTGTTTTACACGCAACGATTCCCATCCACTACTAGGGAAAACCCTAGTAGTAGCTGATACATCTCCAACGTATCTATAATTTTTGATTGTTCCATGCTATTATATTATCTGTATTGGATGTTTAATGGTCTTTAATATGCACTTTTATATTATTTTTGGGACTAACCTATTAACCGAAGGCCCAGTGCTAGTTTCTCTTTTTTTTCCTCTTTTAGAGTTTTGCAGAAAAGGAATACCAAACGGAGTCCAAACGAAATGAAACCTTCGCGATGATCTTTCTTGGACCGAAAGCAAACCAGAAGACTTGGAGATGAAGTCGAAGACGTAACGAGGAGGACACAAGGCAGGAGGGCGCGCCAGGGGGGTAGGCACACCCCCACCCTCGTGGGCCCCTCGTAGCTCCACCGACCTAGTTCTTTCGCCTATATATACTCTTATACCCTAAAAACCTCAGGGGGAGCCACAAAACCAATTTTCCACCACCGCAACCTTATGTACCCGTGAGATCCCATCTTGGGGCCTTTTCCGGCGATCTGCTGGAGGGGGATTCGATCATGGAGGGCTTCTCACTACTAGGAAAAGGCCTGCTAGTGGCGCGCCTGTTTTGGCCACTAATGGCGCACTACAGGTGCGCCACTAGCATCATGCCACTAATAATTTATAATAATGGCGCACCCCTGGTGCACCATTTGTATACCAGATGCTAATGGCGCACCAGGGAGTGCGCCATTAGTATATCACACGGTGCGCCATTAGTATGCCTCTCAGGGGGCCATATTTACCTTGTGCTCTGGCTTACTAATGGCGCACTTGTAGATGATGCGCCACTAGTGTGCTTATTGCAGTGCGCCACTAAAGTGCGGAGTGGTGCGCCCCTAGTATGAATATTAGGGATTTTTTTTATTTTCTGATAGTTGCACAGGTTACAAAACATATTACTGCACAGAATATAGACAGCATAACATATAAACAACAGATTTATCAAACACAATAGAAGATTAGTCTTTGAATACAATTCATCATATTAGTCTCCGAATTTAAAATACCGAACAAAGTTAGAACATTACAAGTCTTGAGACCGCGAGTAGTGAGTTTGTCTTCACATTACAAGTTGATACCGATCATCTAAACTACCATCACATAGAAGAGAGCTGCGGTCATCACGATGAGCATCATCGCGATGAAACTGGCCTTCATCCGGTTCCTCCAACGGTCCCTCCTCTCCCCCGCTAGATAGCACGCGTATCTACCTTCCGCCTCCGCCCTAGTGATGTACCCTTTGTAATTGTTACCGCTGAAACGATGAACCTGTCTTTGACACTCCTCCCAGTCGTCGTAGACTCTGGGAACCTTACCCTTGTACACGACATACGACGGCATCTCTATGCACTAGCCAAACAAAACGTTAGTAGCAATTCACAGACAATACATAAGCAATATATAAGTATGCAACAAAAGGATCAGAAGAGAAAAGCAACACATTAATAGCACGATTCATGGTCCTACTAATAAATAGCATCGATTACATATAAGTTGAACGACTGTCCAAACCAAAGAGACATACAAGTTCATTAAAGTTTAATATTACAACATCAGCCAATCGACATTTCAGAACTACATAGCATCACTACTTTTGACTCGACTCAGGGACCGGAGCGTGGATGAAGCCATCGTCTTTCGTGATGGTCATGAAATCGCGGACGTTGTCAGCCTGCATTTGTAGCGGTGTTTCTGTCTCACCGTTGGACGGTTGATATCTGAGGTAGAACTGCCCCGAGGTGCTAAGGACATCTTGGTGGACGATTTCCGCAAACTCCGACTGGATGCGATAGAATTCTTGTCTGATGTCCGTGTCCTGGATTGCCGACAAGCGTGTGGCCAAATCTTTGAGATTATTCGGTAGCAGAAGGTGATTATGGTCCCGTACGATCGCCCGCATGTGATGGAGGGCATAGTAGGCATCCTTCTGACTGCCAGGCGGCTGCTTGACGCAGGGGAACATCGTATTGTGGGTGAACACGTGCTTGCGGTACCTACGAATTGTCCTGCTGAAGGTGCCTCCAGATCTGGCGTAGCCGGGGAGAACATCATCAAGAACTTTCTTGATATTTTTGTAGTCTTTCTTCAATTGACGGTCCGAGTCGAAATACGTGGCCATGGAATATTTCGGGCATAATAGGATGAGTGTGCAATGTGTGTCACTGCACAAAACACAGAATGTTAGAAAAAAAAGAATGATCAAAACCTAAGAAATAATATGTTACGGGGCGGTGAGGGGATGACTTACTCGGGAAAGTAAGGCACGAGGAAGTTATCCTTATCTGGGTTTGCCAGAATGACGCCTTCGAGGTGTGAACTCGCGACTTGCCGGTCCCCAGTGCTGCCCAAGATCTTGGCACGCATGTAGAAGGGGTCGACTATCACGATGTCCTGGGTCTTGTCTCTAATGATCCGCATCTCCATACTCAGTGAAAATAGCCGAACGAAGGTGTAGTGCAGCGGATGAAGGTTAAACATAGCAAAGATGTCATCAAACCGCAGGACGATCGTACCCCGATGGCGCTATCCACAAAGCATTTGCCCTCTGGCGCCTTTGAGTAACCACGTCTATCTCCATTTGATCCAGCTTGGCTGTCTCTTGGGCGGCAGCTCTTGCGTTATCCGTCTACTTGAGAAGCAGCTCTTGAATATGAGGGTCCTGCACCCAGCCCATCGATGGTCCATCGTCGTCTACTCCGGCATCTTCATCTTCATGATCATGCCCTTCGTGTGCTCCAGCATCTTCCTCATCATCATATCCGACATCTTCTACATGATGACTGTGTACTGCATCTACTTCGTGATCATGTCCTGGAGATTCTTCGTCTTCTCGCCCGCCCTCGCCGCGGTTGTCTTGCTGCCCTTCCTCATTTCTTGCCCGGCCCCCATGGACGACTTCATAATCATCTTCATCACCTTGCCACCGATAGCCATCCATGAAACCACGCAAGAGCAGGTGGTCCCGTACCTGTACGGAATCCGGGTCCATAAGGCTCCTCAGCTTGCATCTTCGACACAGACATCTTATCTCCGTCTCGTTCTTTTGAAGCATCTCGGCCTTCGGGGAGCTCAAAAACCTATTCACGATGCCTTCGGTCATCGTGCGGACCATGGTCGCCTGTGGGGTAGAGCAAAACGATATTCTAGAACCAAGAAAAACTTTGGCATGACTTTGCCTAAAATAGGACAAAAAAGAATGCATAGTGCCAAATTCTCGCCGAAACGGAAATGAATCAACATTCCGGCTAAATATTGGCAACTATCGCATTTCAAATACCGGTACCTACAAACACAAACATATATGCAACACCACAAACATATGCAACACCACAAACATACATAGATCTAGCTAGGCCATAAAAAGTGCATGTGCACGTTGTTGGACGGAGAAAAAAGTAGATCTACAACATAAATAAAGCTTTCCCCTTACTTACCTATCAAAAAAGGTAATTTAACCACTTAATTTGGATAAATCTATGGTGCAAATGAGGTTAGGAGGAGGAGGCAGCCGAGACAAGCTTGGAGGAGGAGGTGGAGAGAATGAAGTGGGGAAAGTGAGTGTGGTAGGTGGTTGTCCAAAGTATCTAGCTGGTCCCAGGTTACTAATGGTGCACCACCTACAAATGCACCATTAGTAACCCTGGTTACTAATGGCGCACCAGTTAGATGGTGCGCCATTACTTGTTTTGCAAACAAAATGTTAGTAGTGGCGCACCGTGTGTGTGGTGCGCCATTACTAGTTTGAACTAGTAATGGCGCACTATACACTGGTGCGCCATTACTAGTTATGAAAAAAAAGTAAAAAAATTGTTAGTAGTGGCGCACGGGGTGAGTGGTGCGCCATTACTAGTTAAAACTAGTAATGGCGCACTGTGCTTTGGTGCGCCATTACTAGTTTTGGAAAAATATAAAAAAATTTGTTAGTAGTGGCGCATCGTGGGTGTGGTGCGCCATTAGTGTCCATCACACTAATCGCGCACCAACACATGGTGCGCCACTGCTATATAGTAGTGGTGCACCACATGTGTGGTGCGCCATTAATGTCCATATTATCTATAGACCTTTTCCAAGTAGTGTCTACATCAACACCATTACCTCTCGGATGAAGCGTGAATAGTTTACCACAGACCTTCGGGTCCATAGTTATTATCTAGATGGCTTTTCTCTCTTTGATTCTCAATACAAAGTTCTCCTCGATGTTCTTGGAGATCTATTCGATGGAATATTCTTTTGTGGTGTGTTTGCCGAGATCCGATGAGTTGTGGCTTAAGATTATCTATGAATATTATTTGGTTCTTCTCTAAATTCTTATATGCATGATTTGATATCTTTACAAGTCTCTTCGAATTATCAGTTTAGTTTGGCCTACTAGATTGATCTTTCTTGCCATAATAGAAGTGCTTAGCTTTGGGTTCAATCTTGCGGTGTCCTTTCCTAGTGACAGTAGGGGCAGCAAGGCACGTATTGTATTGTTGCCATCGGGGATAAAAAGATGGAGTTTTCATCATATTGCTTGAGTTAATTCCTCTACATCATGTCATCTTGCTTAATGCGTTACTCCGTTCTTTATGAACTTCATACTCTAGATGCATGCTGGATAGCGGTCGATGTGTGGAGTAATAGTAGTAGATGCAGGCAGGAGTCGGTCTACTTGACACGGACGTGATGCCTATGTTCATGATCATTGCCTTAGATGTCATCATAATTATGCGCTTTTCTATCAATTGCTCGGCAGTAATTTGTTCACCCACCATAATACATGCTAGTGAAACCTATGCCCCCGGGTCTCTTTTCCATATTATTGAATCTCATTTACATCTTGCTAGTTTTTGATCTATTATTTTGCAACCTTTACTTTCCAATCTATATATTAAAATACCAAAAATATTACTTTATTATCTCTATTAGATCTCACTTTTGCGAGTGACTGTGGACGGGTTGACAATCACTTTATCGCGTGGGTTGCAAGTTCTTGATTGTTTGTGCAGGTATTCGATGACTTGTGCATCGTCTCCTACTGGATTGATACCTTGGTTCTCAAAAACTGAGGGAAATACTTATGCTACTTTGCTGCATCACCCTTTCCTCTTCAAGGGAAAACCAACGCAAGCTCAAGAGGAAGCACTAGCGCTTGAAATACATAAAGCAGTAGCGCTGGGCCCAGCGCTACTGCTAAGGCGCTACAGCTAACTGGTAGCAGTAGCGCTGGTTTCCCAGTGCTACTGCTATACCTAGTTAGCAGTAGCACTTGTTGAGGGAAAGCGCTGCTGATAAGAGTAAGTAGCAGTAGTGTTTCTTCTGAAAAGCGCTACTACTAAATTTTCCTGTATTTTTGAAAATGCAGCTTATTATCGCTTTCTTTGTATAGGTTTTATATACAGTACTTTCATCATATGATTTTATGACCATGATTAGTTATTATTTATAACAGTGGGTGAAATGAACATGCATTAGATTCAAATGGAGGCAACATGTGGTGCACATCGAAATAAACATGTGGTGATCAAGTTTGGATTAGTAGTACTTTCGACATGCACCACATGGTGTCTTCACTTGAATCTAATCCACGTTCATTTCACCCACTGTTATATATATAATAACTCATCATGCTCATATAACAACTTAGCATCATGCATCATCATAATACTCCCTCTGTTCCTAAATATAAGTCTTTCTAGAAATTCCAACAAATGACTACATACGGAGCAAAATGAGTGAATCTACACTCTAAAATATGTCTACATACATCTGTATGTTGCATTCCATTTGAAATGTCTAAAAAGACTTATATTTAGGAATGGAGGGAGTATTAAATAACCCATCATTTTTATCATAATAACATGTCCTACTCATCATCATCATACAACTTCTACCCGTTATCATGATAACAAGTCATACTCATCATCATCATAGTCATTTAACCAACCCTACTTAATTGTTCTTAGCACATGATCAGGAGTATTAGCTAGGATCTAACTACCCTCTCTTAGGTAAAATAGCATAAAACAAGATAGGCCTCCTACGACTGACTCTCCAATAAGGAGGATGGAGATTATCCTGTCTCCAATTCTTGCGCGTCGCACAATGTTGCTTCCAAGTAGCCCCCTACGACTGACCATATATTTTTTCCAATCTTTGATTGTCATGTCTTCATTGGTTTTAGAAATCTGGTACGAACAACAGTGATGCGTAGGATGACCTGGCCGTAAGCTCATAACATCAAGGCAACCTTTCAGAAACATCAGATGAGGCACACAATCCTTCGGGATTTTCTGTTGAAAAACATAGTAATAACTTCGTAGTTAGCAATGTAGTTTAGTTTTAGAAAAATGTATGCAGAAGATGCACGGATGTCGTAAGAGTAAAAGATGCACGGATGTCGTAAGAGAAAATAAGTTATCAATGGAAATAAGTGCTACGTCTTGAGCTTGCGTTGGTTTTCCTTGAAGAGGAAGGGTGATGCAGCAAAGTAGCATAAGTACTCAGTTTTTGTGAACCAAGGTATCATCCAATAGGAGGCTCCTCAGAAGTCCCACACACCTACACAAACAAACAAGAACCTCGCAACTAACGCAATAAAGGGGTTGGCAATCCCTTCACGGCCACTTGCGAAAGTGAGATCTGATAGAGATAATATGATAAGATAAATATTTTTGGTATTTTTATGATATAGATTGGAAAAGTAAAGATGCAAATAAAAGTAGATGGTAAACTTATATGATAAAAGATAGACCCGGGGGCCATAGGTTTCACTAGTGGCTTCTCTCAAGATAGCATAAGTATTACGGTGGGTGAACAAATTACTGTCGAGCAATTGATAGAAAAGCGCATAGTTATGAGATTATCTAGGCATGATCATGTATATAGGCATCACGTCCATGACAAGTAGATCAACTCCTGCCTGCATCTACTACTATTACTCCACACATCGACCGACTCCTGCCTGCATCTAGAGTATTAAGTTCATGAAGAACAGAGTAACACATTAAGAAAGATGACATGATGCAGAGGGATAAACTCATGCAATATATATAAACCCCATCTTTTTATCCTCGATGTCAACAATACAATATGTATCTTGCTGCCCCTGCTGTCACTGGGAAAGGATACCGCAAGATTGAACCCAAAGCTAAGCACTTCTCCCATTGCAAGAAATATCAATCTAGTAGGCCAAACCAAACTGATAATTCGAAGAGACTTGCAAAGATAACTTAATCATATATAAAAGAATTCAGAGAAGATTCAAATATTTCTCATAGATAAACTTGATCATAAACCCACAATTCATCGGGTCTCGATAAACACACTTCAAAAAGAGTTACATCAATAGATCTCCAAGAAGATCGAGGAGAACTTTGTATTGAGATTCAAAGAGAGAGAACAAGCCATCTAGCTAACAACTATGGACCTGAAGGTCTATGGTAAACTACTCACAACTCATCGGAAGGGCCTTGGAGATGATTTAGAGGCCCTCCATGGTCGATTCCCCCTCCGGCGGAGCACCGGCGAAGGTCCAAGATGGGATCTCGCGGATAGAGAAGGTTGCGGCGGTGTAATTAGGTTTTTGTGGTCTCTTCTGATGGTTTCAGGGTACATGAGTATATATAGGAGGAAGAAGTAGGTCGGTGGATGCTCCAGGGGCCCACGAGGGTGGGGGGCGCGCCCACCCCCAGGGGGCATGCCGCGCACCCTCGTGGCCGCCTCCTTTGTTGCTTGACGTCCACTCCAAGTCCCCTGGATCATGTTTGTTCCAAAAAGATCGCTCCCGAAGGTTTCATTCTGTTTGGACTCCGTTTGATATTCCTTTGCTTTGAAACATTGAAATAGGCAAAAAATAGCAATTCGGGCTGGGCCTCTGGTTAGTAGGTTAGTCCCAAAAATAATATAAAAGTGTAAAGTAAAGCCCATAAATATCCAAAACGGGTAATATAATAGCATGAAACAATAAAAAATTATAGATACGTTGAAGACGTATCAAGCATCCCCAAGCTTAATTCCTGCTCGTCCTCGAGTAGGTAAATGATAAAAACAGAATTTTTGATGTGGAATTCTACCTAGAATAATTCTCAATGTAATTTTCTTTATTGTGGCATGAATGTTCAGATCCAAATGATTCAAAATAAAAGTCCATATTGACTTAAGAAATAACAATACTTCAAGCATACTAATCAAAGCAATCATGTCTTCTCAAAATAACATGGCTAAAGAAAGTTATCCCTACAAAATCATATAGTCTGGCTGTTGCTCTATCTTCATCACACAAAGTATTTAATCATGCACAACCCCTATGACAAGCCAAGCAATTGTTTCATACTTTAGTAATCTCAAACTTTTTCAACTTTCACGCAATACATGAGCGTGAGCCATGGATATAGCACTATATGTGGAATAGAATGGTGGTTGTGGAGAAGCCAAAAAGGGAGAAGATAGTCTCACATCAACTAGGCGTATCAACGGGCTATGGAGATGCCCATTAATAGATATCAATGTGAGTGAGTAGGGATTGCCATGCAACGGATGCACTAGAGCTATAAATGTATGAAATCTCAACAAAACAAACTAAGTGGGTGTGCATCCAACTTGCTTGCTCACATAGACCTAGGGCATTTTGAGGAATACCATCATTGGAATATACAAGCCAAGTTCTATAATAAAAAAATTCCCACTAGTATATGAAAGTGACAACATAGGAGACTCTCTATCATGAAGATCATGGCGCTACTTTGAAGCACAAGTGTGGTAAAAATGATAGTAGCATTGTCCCTTCTCTCTTTTTCTCTCATTTTTTATTTGGCCTCTTTTTTTTTATTTGGCCTTTCTCTTTTTTTATAAAGTCTGAAGTCTCATCCCGACTTGTGGGAGTGTCGGGGAAACTGATCCACGAACACCTATGGGGCCGGCGGACCGAGCCCCTTTCGGTTCGGCGGGGGGCGGAGGTCGCACGAAGAGCAGATCGAGGCGAAGCACACGAGCTGGCCACCGCATCGGAGCTGGCTCCAACTGGGTACCCATTCTTCGTGCTATTCTTCTATTGCGGGCTCTGCCCGCCCTTCTCGGAGTTCTTCTGTGATATCATGAACACATACGGGCTCCGCCTCCTAGATTTCACCGCCAACGCCGTCCTGACGATGGCAGTTTTCGCACATTTGTGCGAAAACTTTGTCGGAGTCCACCCAAATGTAGCCCTTTTCCGCCACTTCTTCATGCCTCGGGTCGAGAGAGGAGAGCCGCTTGCCGGAGGGATCGCCTGGATCTCGAGAGTCGGCAAGAAGGAAGCGTATCTGGAGGGTGAGCTTCGCAGCAAATGGGAGGAGTGGAGAGCGGAGTGGTGTTGGATTGTTGAGGAGAACCCGTAGCCGTTCACTGCCGTGCGCCACGCCCCAATAGTACGCGGCAACGATTGGAGCAACGTGGCCCCGGAAGATGACAGGCTGAGGATCGCCGTCACCAGAATCCTCCGCCTTAGGCTTGCCGGGATCACTGTAGGCGCTATCGGCGCAGACTTCCTTCGCCGCCGCATCGCCCCCCTGCAGGAGAGAGGGAGGCCTGCCTGGGAGTTCAAGAACTCGGCGGACATTATGAGACTGCGCCCGGGCCTCAACTTCAATTTCACCGTCCTGGAGCTGGATGCAATGCTCCTGGAGCTATTCAAACGCGACCCTCAGCACCCGTTCCTGTTGCCAAGGGGCGTTGTTCCTTTGTGCAATAATTCTTCTCTTGACCGGATCCGCGCGATGATGCCGTTGTGCGATTCGCACGGAATCGCCCCAACTTGGCAAGAGCCTGCGGATGACGTCGTGCGGGCGTTCTTCGATAGACTGGAGGAAGTGCCGATCCGCGCCGACGAGCAGAGGAGCCTCACCCGTGACACCACCGACGCGGAGCTGCAGCGCATCGCCACTAGGGCGGAAGAGGCCGCAGCAGCAGCCGCCGTGGGCGAGTTCGGGTTCACCGAGGCGCAGGCAGAGGCAGCATAGGCGGCAAGCCTTGCCGAGCGCGAGGAGTTCGCCGGCAAGGAAGATCTTGCCGGCCCCGAGGCCGAGCCGAGTGAGCCCGGCGAGGAAGAGCCCGAGCCTTCAGACAGCTTGCCGCAAGTGGAGCCCCCGGCCGCACCAAGAAGGCGTCTCCGCAGGGCCGATGACGCAGCGGGGCGGCAGACGGGTCAACAGCCGCCGAGCCGCGCGACACGCTCTACCGCGGCAAGCACCGTTGCCGCGGGAGCGCCTCCCGCCGCTGCGGCAACTGTAGCGGGACCTTCCCGGTCCACCGCCACCGCTCCCGCCAAGCGGGCAAGGGATCCCACTCCTCCACCTCGCCACACTGGAGGGGAGCCGGACTTCGATCTCTCCGCGCTCAGCTGCGATGATGATGAAGAAGAAGAGTAAGCTTTCTTGTTGTCCTCGTAGTTCTTCAATCTTGTCGCTTTCATTCTGTATCTAACTTGCTTCGATCTGAATCCATTCCTTTTCAGGACGCTGGCCCAGAGAGCAGCGAAGAGGGCCAAGGCCTCGGTGATCGTCATCGAAGACGATCCCACCGTGTCAGCAGGGGGCGTGTCTGAGCCCACCTTGACGGACCTGACAACCACTCCCCAAAGCAGCCCTCAGCGCAGCCCCCAGCGTAAGTTTATAATGTACTTCCTGCCGTCAAGTGCGCATGGGTGCTCTCTTCTCTTACTGATATCTTGATTGTTGGATTTGTGTAGGAGCAGAGCAGCCTCACCAGGAGGGCCCGGAAGCCGCCCCCGAAGCGCCATCTGCTTCGACTACGCCGCCAAGGGTGGAGTCCCCGGCAAGGGAGCGCTCTCCGGCAAGGGAGAACTCTCCGGCAAGGGCTGGTTCTCCGGCAAGGGAAGACGCCAGCGATCCTCCGGCGGCTGAGACCGCGACCGCAGATCCCATCACAGGTAATCCACTTGCCTAAAAACTTGCCCTTGGGTTTTTGTTCTTCTGACTTTGTGTTTGCATATTTGTTTGACTCCTCTCCATTCTTCGTTCTTCAGATCCACCCGCCACTGAGCCCATGGAGACCGAAGCCGCTGATGGAGAGGCCGGCGCTGATGAACCCGCTGGTGAAGAGGCCGCCAAGGCTGCCGCCGCAGAAGACGGCGAGGGATCCGGTGGTCGTACTGACGGCCCTGAGGCCGCAGGAGCGCCAGGCACTGCACCGACCGCCGATCCTCCCACCGCTGCCGTAGAGCCAGACTCCAAGGAGCCCCAGCCCGGCGCCTACTTGAAGGCCGGCGATGGCGTCTTCATCAAGCTCCCCTGGGCTTCGAGCTCCAGGGCACCGGTCGAGGGAGAAACTTTCGACGGAGAGGTGCTCGCCTCGGCCGGACTAGCGCTGGTTGACGCGCCAAGCAGCAGCGAGGAGCCCGAAGAGGAGCGGCTGCTGCGGAAGCTGACGTCGCTCTACCGCGCCCGACAAGCCAAGCTGGCTTCCCGGGAAGCGCTTGTCGCGAGGGCGGGAGTCGACATTGAGAAGCGCGCCGAGGAGCTCCGGGATCTGAGGCAGGAAACTCTCCGGAGCTTGGTGGAGGAGCGGGAGCAAGTCGCCGAGGAGAGGAAGGCCTTCCTCCTCGCGAAGGCTGAGGTTGAGGAGCAGCAGCGGCAAGCTGCCGAGAAGTTATCTGCGCGGGAGGGAGAATTGGCGCAGCGCAAGGTGAACCTTGACAGCCATGAAGAAGAGCTCTCCGCGCGGGAGAAAGCCATTGACGGGGCTCTCAAGGAGTCAAAGGACGCTGCCGCAGCTGCCGAGGCCGCCAAGAAGGAGCTGGAGGCGAAAGTGGTGCAGCTGGAGGCCAATCTCCGGATGAGCGGCGAGGAGCTCGCCGCGCTCAAGCGCGAGCGCGAGAAGGATGCTGCTGCCCATGGTGAGCTACAAGGTCTTCTCGCGGAGAGGAGCAAGGAGCTCACCACCGCCAAGGACTCCAACGCGGATCTCGTGCTGAAGCTGGCCACGCTGACGCCGACACTTGACGCCGCTAAGGAGCGAGAGGTGGCCTTGTCAGAGAAGATCAAGGCCGACGAGGCGCTGCTGGCGAGCATTGCCGTCACCCAGAACTTCTTCAGGGAGACGGTGGAGCAATGGACCGAGGGTCTGGTGAATATCGCCGCAGTCATCGACGGGGAGCTGGCGCAGCTGGGGATGGAGGACTTCGGGTACTCTTCCGACGAGCTTCTCCAACCCAGCGCCAAGCTCAGTCTGTTGTTTAAGGGCGTGGCAACGACCCTCCAGCGGCTTCGGGAGAAGATCCCAAAGCAGCTGGCCGACGAGTCACGCAAGATTTGCGCGGGCGTTCTTCAGAAGGTGCTGGTGAAGGTGGCTTTCCGCAACCCGGGCCTCAACCTCACCAACGTCCTCAGATCCTTGCCGCCCGACGCCGATCTGGAAGCGCTCAAGGCCCTTGTTGCACCCATTGTGGACAAGGTGAGCGAGATCAGGAGGGTTGAGGGTGGTCGTGTAGACTAGGCCGCCCGCTTTATCTTTTTCCTTGTCGCTGTTAGTCATGTCATGGAAACAATGTGTTAGAGCTGCGACAAGTTATCTTGTAATATAACTTTGTTTTGGATGATGATCACTATGTTATTTCCTTTACTAGATCTCTTGCTTTGTATGTTTTTACCCCACGCTTTTAGGGAACTTGTCGGTGCAGGCACCCGAGCCGCGAGCGCTGAGTGCAGGACGTTAGCAGCCTGCTGGCGGTGCCGCTCCGACAAGAAACCTTGTCGCGACTAGTTGCAGCACACTTAAGTTGCTGAGCGGACTCGAAACAAAGTAAGGGCGCATCTAGCTACGAGTTGGTTCCTCCGCGCACAGGTTTTCCATACAAAGCACAGTCGTTCGAGGAAGATAACTTAAAAATTAAAACTAATTGCTCAAACTTTGGCAACTTAGCTTTTCTGTCGTTTGCTTCCCGGCAAGGCGAATCTTCCTTAAACGACGCCTGGTCCATATCATTATCTTCTCCTCCCCCCCGGCTAACTTGTGCGCGAGGGAACCTTCCTTTCCTTTGTTTGAGAAAAAGAGAGAAGAGAAAATAAAGATATGGGGCCTTTCGGCACGTCATTGCTTACCGGGGGTTGGTGCTGCACAAAGTGTCAGATAAAGCATGCAAATGTAAAGTAAAAATCATGAAACTGACAAGATGTGCGGAGCACATTAGCTTTACTTATGCACGGGATCTGCGCCCGGCTTTGTACAAAGGATTACATGCAACATCGGCAAGACTTGTACACAAGGTGGTTGCCGGAACAGGTTCCGGCAACCGCGCCCTACGGGTAAAACTTACGAAGATGCTCAATGTTCGGTCTCAAGGCGGACAGCGCCAGGCCTAGTGACTCGTTTCACCCGGTAAGGGCCTTCCCACTTCGGCGTCAACTTGTTGGAATTCTTGGCGGATTGAACGCGCCGAAGAACAAGGTCGCCTTCCTCGAAGCTTCTGGCATTAACTTTGCGGCTATGGTAGCGGCGCAAAGCTTGCTGGTATCGAGCAGCTCGTACAGCAGCCTGAAGATGATCCTCCTCAAGGAGCAGCGCGTCATCTTGTTGCAGCTGCTCTTGCTCAAGCTCATCATAAGCGAGCACTCGAGGTGACCCGTATACGAGTTCCGTGGGGAGAATTGCCTCCGCTCCATAGACTAGAGCGAAAGGCGTCTGGCCAGTGGCTCGACTTGGCGTCGTCCTGATCGACCAAAGAACCACCGGCAGCTCCTCGATCCAGTTTCTTCCGCACCTGCGCAGCCTTTCGAAAGTCCTGGTCTTGAGCCCACGCAGCACTTCAGCATTTGCCCTCTCCGCTTGACCGTTGCTTCTCGGATGAGCAACAAAAGCAAAGCAGACCTTGGCGCCAAGGTCTTGTACGTACTGCATGAAGGTGCGGCTCGTGAATTACGTGTCGTTGTCGGTGATGATCCTGTTAGGTATCCCGAAACGGCAAACAATCGACCTGAAGAACTTGACTGCTGACTGTGCTGTCACCTTCCTCACTGGTTCCACTTCCGGCCACTTCGTGAAATTGTCGATTGCAACGTACAAGTACTCGAAGCCCCCGACAGCTTGGGGGAAGGGGCCGAGGATATCGAGCCCCCAGACCAAAAATGGCCAGGATAAAGGGATCGTCTGGAGAGCTCGAGCTGGTTGGTGAATCTGCTTGGAATGGAACTGGCACGCTTCACACTTGGTTACTTGTGCAGTTGCATCCTGGAGGGCTGTCGGCCAAAAGAAACCTTGCCGGAAAGCTTTGCCGGCAAGTGCTCTTGCGCCAATGTGGTGGCCACATATGCCTCCATGTATCTCTGCCAACAACTCTTGTCCGTCTTCCCGGCAAATACACTTCAATTTCACACCGTTGAGTCTTCTTCTGTACAGTATGTTGTCGACAAACTGGTACATACTTGACTGTCGGGCTACTTTTTCCGCTTCTTCTTGCTCTTCGGGAAGTTCTCCTGTCTGAAGGAAACAGACAATTTGCTGTGCCCATGCTGGAGCTTATGGCTCGACAACAAGGACTAAAGGCACATCTGCTGCTGCGGGAACATCCGCTTCTACGGCGAGAACCTGCAGCTCCGCCGGAGATTGATGTCCCCCGGCAAGCCTGCCGGAGCAAAACTTGTCGGGAGCGTCTGCTTCGACGGAACAAGTACTAAGACTTGCCGGAGCAAACTGCTCCTCAGCATCTTTGGCGTTGATCTTGGGGACCTTCTTGGCGGCGGCTTCGGGAAGCTCTGCCAGAAAGTAGTCACCGGAAATCAACTTTCTCTTCTTGCTCTGTCCAGTTGATGGTGTCACGGATGGTTGAGTGAGCTTGAGCACAAAGATCCCTGGTTCCACAGGTAACTTAAGTGCGGCGCACTTTGACAGGCCATCAACAATGTCATTCTGAGCTCTTGGAACATGTTCCATCTGTAGGCCGTCAAAGTGCTCTTCTAGCTTTCTCACTTCATCAACATAAGCTTCCATCAATGGACTCTGATAACTCTTATTCACTTGGCAGACGACAAGCTGTGAGTCTCCCCTGGCAATGAGTTTCTTGATCCCAAGGTCTGCCGCAATCCTGAGACTGGCAAGCAAACCATCATACTCTGCAGTATTGTTCGTTGCTTGCTCCTTGGGAAAGTGCATCTGGACTACGTACTTGAGGTGCTCTCCGGTGAGTGCGACAAGCAGCACGCCCGCACTGGCGCCTTGCAGTGAGAAGGCACCATCAAAGTACATCAGCCACTCTTTGCTTGCATCCTTGACGGGGATGCTCGTCTCTGGAATCTCTTCATCTGGTGTTAGCGTCCATTCTGCTATGAACTCTGCCAATGCTCTGCTTTGGATAGTTGAAGTGCTTTCAAACTTGAGGCCAAAGCTTGACAGTTCCAGTGCCCACTCGACAATCCTGCCTGTTGCTCCTGGATTTTGCAGTATCCTCTTCAACGGAAAGCGAGTGACAACTGTGATCTCATGTGCTTGGAAGTAATGGCGCAGCTTTCTCGAGGCCATGAGAAGGCCGAAAAGCAACTTCTGCACACCAGAGTACCTTGACCTAGCCCACTGCAAAAGGGAACTGACAAAGTAAACTGGGCGCTGCACCATTCTTTTCTGTACCTCCTTATGCGTCTGCGCAGATCCATCTTTGTCGGGACTAAAGCTTGCCGGACCAGAGCTTGTCGGTGAAGCCCCCTGCTCATCGCTGGATGCATCTGCCGTGGTTGCTGGCTCATCATCTGCCTCCCTTTCCGCCACTAACGCAGCACTAACCACTTGATTGGTTGCCGCTATATACAGCAGCAACTTCTCTTGTGGCCTAGGTGCGACAAGTGTTGGAGCGGAGGACAGGTATCTCTTCAAGTCCTGCAGCGCAGCCTCCGCTTCCGGAGTCCTTTCATTGGACCTGCCTTTTTCAATATTTTGAAAAACGGCAGGGCGTGCTCAGCAGATCTAGAGATAAACCTGCTGAGAGCAGCCACGCAACCGGCAAGTCTTCGTACATCCTTGACGCGCTTTGGTGCTTCAATCTGCTCAATGGCCTTGATCTTGTCGGGATTGGCTTCAATCCCCCGCCGAGACACAAAGAACCCGAGAAGCTTGCCGAAGGGGACTCCAAACACGCACTTCTCGGGGTTTAGCTTGAGGTTGATCTTGCGCAGATTTGCAAAGGTTTCATCTAAATCCTGGATCAGGGTTGCTTTGTCCTTGCTCTTGACCACTATGTCATCCATGTAGGCTTCCACATTTCTGTGCATTTGCGGCTCAAAAGCGTGATGGACTACCCTTGAAAATGTTGAACCAGCATTCTTCAAACCAAAGGGCATCCATACAAAGCAATACGTGCCACATGGGGTAATGAACGCGGTTTTCTCCTCATCCTCTTCTGCCATGAAGATCTGATGGTATCCTGAGTATGCATCAAGAAATGAAAGCAAGTCACATCCGGCTGTGGAGTCAACAATCTGGTCGATGCACGGCAAGGGAAATGGGTCTTTGGGACAAGCTTTATTGACATTGGTGAAATCAATACAAAGCCTCCATTTCCCATTGGCTTTGCGCACGACAACAGGATTGGCCAACCACGTAGGATGGAGCACTCCTCTGACAAGGCCTGCTGCTTCCAACTTCTTGATCTCTTCTGCAATGAATTCTTGGCCCTCCACTGCTTGTTTGCTAACTCTCTGCTTGACGGGCCGCGCATGAGGACAGACAGCAAGGTGGTGCTCGATTACTTTCCTGGGAACACCGGGGATGTCAGACGGTTGCCACACAAACACGTCGACGTTCGCCCGCAGGAAAGCAACGAGCGCGCTTTCCTATTTAGGATCGAGCGTGGCACTGATGGTGAAGGTACCACCAGTGCCGTCCTCCTTGGCGGACACATTCTTGGTCTCTGGCGGAGCTGCCATTGCCTTCTTACACTTGCCAATGGAGCTCGATGGTGCGTCCTCGACGGTAGCGCAGCACTCCGAAGAGGTGCGCTTGCCGGAGTGGGCATCAGAACTCTTGCCGGACTTGGTCTTCTTCTTCCCCCCGGGAGCTTCAGCGGCAAGTGATTTGCGATCTGTTGCGGCCGTTGCCTCCCGGTAGATCTTGTCGGCGCAGATAAGAGCATCCTTCTTGTCGCCAGGGACAGAGATGACGCTTATCGGGCCTGGCATCTTCAGTACGTTGTATGCATAGTGAGAGGCTGCCATGAATTTGGCAAGTGCTGGACGACCGAGTATCCCATTGTAAGGCAATGGGAAGTCAGCAACGTCAAAAGTGACCCTCTCAGTCCTGAAGTTCAGCTCGCTGCCAAATGTTACCGGCAACGTGATCTTTCCCTTTGGCTCGCTGCTCTGTTTCGGTTTTGAGAAGAAGGGGGGAGCGGCGGAGATTTCTGGACTTGGAGCAACAAACGGCGAAGTGGGGAAACTGCCCCTGTTTCCCCTGCTTATAAAGAGGGAGGGGGCGGACGTTTCTCCCTTCCAAATAAAGAACCCCCCACAATCTCTCCCACGATGCCGCATTCAACGCGTGCTGTTGGGGGAGGGCGCGGTGGGTACAGAGTAAGATTCGGCGTTACCCGGGCCGTGCGTGCCCGTGCCCTGTTTTGGGCCTGGCCCAACAGCGCTCGGCACCGTGTGTGGCCCAGGCCCGGGGGCTCCTGTCGGTGTACTAGAATAGGGGTACCCTAGTACCCCGAACTTGTGCACGGACAGTTGCAGCGCCCGCGGCAAGGGCTTGCCGAGTGACCGCCAAGATACTCCATGGCTCCTTTGGAGCCATTCAAGAACCAAGTATTTCAAGTCAAGAAGACAAGGCCCCGGCAAGAGGAGCTTGTCGGGAAGGCCAACCGAGGCATTTTCAAAGAACTTGCCGCGACGCGCCACTCGTCCCGGCAAGGCCCGGCGAGCGACAAGCTTCCAGGCGCGACAAGACCACCACCGCGGTAAGACGCTTGCCGGGGCAAGCGGCCACGCTGTGCCCACGCTCCAGCGCATCCACCAACGTGTCGCCCTGGGGGCCTTCCCAGGCACGCGTGGCAGAAGGCTGTGCAGCTAGCGGTAAGCGGTGGCATGCGATGCTGATGAGATCGCCATCATGACGGACGGTGGCGCCCCTGACGGTCCTTTTCTACACTGTTTAGGCGACAGAGACGGGCATTTAATGCCCTTGTCCCCTGCCGTCAGGGTTAGGTAGAGTACACTGTACAAGCAACTGTACCAACCACCTCTCTTTTTACTTTCTTACCCTTCTCTGCGTTGCCACCTGTGGTGATCCCTTGTGCATTTAAAAGGAGGCCCATGCGCAACGTAGAGGGGGTTCGGGAGGTTCAGTTCAGTTCGACTAGTTCGAGAGGCTCGGATCATTTCGAAGCCAGAAAAACACTTAGCTCTCTAGAGCAAGAACACAATATAATCAGACAAGCAGCAGTAGGAGTATTATCTCTCCGAAGAGCTCCGAAGCTGGGTAAATTGCTCGTGTGCTTCGCCTCGATCTGCTCTTCGTGCGACCTCCGCCCCCCGCCGAACCGAAAGGGGCTCGGTCCGCCGGTCCCATAGGTGTTCGTGGAGATGTCGGGGAAACTGATCCACGAACACCTATGGGACCGGCGGACCGAGCCCCTTTCGGTTTGGCGGGGGGCAGAGGTCGCACGAAGAGCAGATCGAGGCGAAGCACACGAGCAGTTTACCCAGCTTCGGAGCTCTCCGGAGAGATAATACTCCTACTGCTGCTTGTCTGATTATATTGTGTTCTTGCTCTAGAGAGCTAAGTGTTTTTCTGGCTTCGAAATGATCCGAGCCTTCCGAGCTAGTCGAACTGAACCGAACTCTCCGAACCGAACCCCCTCTACGTTGCGCATGGGCCTCCTTTTATATGCACAAAGGGGTCACCGACAGGTGGCAACGCAGAGAAGGGTAAAAATGTAAAAAGAGAGGTGGTTGGTACAGTTATCTGTACAGTGCTCTCTACCTAACCTTGACGGCAAGGGACAAGGGCATTAAATGCCCGTCTGTGTCGCCTAAACAGTGTAGAAAAGGACCGTCAGGGGCGCCACCGTCTGCCACGATGGCGATCTTGTCAGCATCGCATGCCACCGCTTACCGCTGGCTGCACAGCCTTCCGCCACGCGTGCCTGGAAAGGCCCCCAGGGCGACACGTTGGTGGATGCGCTGGAGCGTGGGCACAGAGTGGCCGCTTGCCGTGGCAAGCATCTTGCCACGGTCGTGGTCTTCTCGCGCCCGGAAGCTTGTCGCTCGCTGGGCCTTGCCGGGACGCGTGGCGCGTCGCGGCAAGTTCCTTGAAATGCCTCGGTTGGCCTTCCCGGCAAGCTCCTCTTGCCGGGGCCTTGTCTTCTTGACTTGAATACTTGGTTCTTGAATGGCTCCAAAGGAGCCACGGAGTATCTTGGCGGTCACCCGGCAAGCCCTTGCCGCGGGGCACTGCAACTGCCCGTGCACAAGTTCGGGGTACTAGGGTACCCCTACTCTAGTACACCGACAGGAGCCCCCGGGCCTGGGCCACACACGGTGCCGAGCGCTGTTGGGCCAGGCCCAAAACAGGGCACGGGCACGCGCGGCCTGGGTAACGCCGAATCTTGCTCTGTACCCACCGCGCTCTCCCCCAGCGGCACGCGTTGAATGCGGCATCGTGGGAGAGATCGTGGGGGGTTCTTTATTCGGAGGGGCGAAACGTCCGCCCCCTCCCTCTTTATAAGCAGGGGAAACAGGGGCAGTTTCCCCACTTCGCCGTTTGTTGCTCCAAGTCCAGAAATCTCCGCCGCTCCCCCCTTCTTCTCAAAACCGAAAGAGAGCAGCGCTCCGCCCCCCGTCGCCACCAGCACCACCACGCTGCCGATCTCCCCTGCCACCTCCGCCATGGCTCCGAAAGCCGACAAGGGGAAGGGCGTGAAGTCGGCTGAAGCGCAGCGGCTCGCGGCACTACGGAAGGAGCGGCCCCTCTTCCCCCCTCAGCTTGGCGCCAAGGAGCTGAGGGAGTATTATTACCTTTTCTGGTCGACGGAGACGCGTGCACACCCGCGCACGAGGGTACTCCCGGCCACCGCATCGGAGCTGGCTCCAACTGGGTACCCATTCTTCGCGCTATTCTTCTATTGCGGGCTCTGCCCGCCCTTCTCGGAGTTCTTCTGTGATATCATGAACACATACGGGCTCCGCCTCCTAGATTTCACCCCCAACGCCGTCCTGACGATGGCAGTTTTCGCACATTTGTGCGAAAACTTTGTCGGAGTCCACCCCAATGTAGCTCTTTTCCGCCACTTCTTCATGCCTCGGGTCAAGAGAGGAGAGCCGCTTGGCGGAGGGATCGCCTGGATCTCGAGAGTCGGCAAGAAGGAAGCGTATCTAGAGGGTGAGCTTCGCAGCAAATGGGAGGAGTGGGGAGCGGAGTGGTGTTGGATTGTTGAAGAGAACCCGCAGCCGTTCACTGCCGTGCGCCAAGCCCCAATAGTACGCGGCAACGATTGAAGCAACGTGGCCCTGGAAGATGACAGGCTGAGGATCGCCGTCACCCGAATTCTTCGCCTTAGGCTTGCCGGGCTCACTGTAGGCGCTGTCGGCGCAGATTTCCTTCGCCGCCGCATCGCCCCCCTGCAGGAGAGAGGGAGACCCGCCTGGGAGTTCAAGAACTCGGCGGACATCATGAGGATGCGCCCGGGCCTCAACTTCAATTTCACCGTCCTGGAGCTGGATGCAATGCTCCTGGAGCTGTTCAAATGCGACCCTCAGCACCCGTTCCTGTTGCCGAGGAGCGTCGTCCCACTGTGCAATAATTTCTCACTTGACCGGATCCGCGCGATGATGCCGTTGTGCGACTCGCACGGAATCGCCCCAACTTGGCAAGAGCCTGCGGATGACATCGTGCGGGCATTCTTCGACAGCCTGGAGGAAGTGCCGATCCGCGCCGACGAGCAGAGGAGCCTCACCCGTGACACTACCGACGCAGAGCTGCAGCGCATCGCCACTAGGGCTGAAGAGGCTGTGGCAGCAGCTGCCGCGGGCGAGTTCGGGTTCAGCGAGGCGGAGGCAGAGGCAGCAGAGGCGGCAAGCCTTGCCGAGCGCGAGGAGTTCGCCGGCTAGGAAGATCTTGCCGGCCCCGAGGCCGAGCCGAGCGAACCCGGCGAGGAAGAGCCCGAGCCCTCAGAGAGCTTGCCGCAAGTGGAGCCCCCGGCAGCACCAAGAAGGCGTCTCCGCAGGGCCGGGGACGCAGCGGGGCGGCAGACGGGTCCACAGCCGCCGAGCCGCGTGACACGCTCCACCGCGGCAAGCACCGTTGCCGCGGGAGCGCCTCCCGCCGCTGCGACAACTGGAGCGGGACCTTCCCGGTCCACCGCCACCGCTCCCGCCAAGCGGGCAAGGGACCCCACTCCTCCGCCTCGCCACACCGGAGGGGAGCCGGACTTCGATCTCTTCGCGCTCAGCTCCGATGATGATGAAGAAGAAGAGTAAGCTTTCTTGCTGTCCTCGTAGTTCTTCAATCTTGTCGCTTTCATTCTGTATCTAACTTGCTTCGATCTGAATCCGTTCCTTTTCAGGACACTGGCCCAGAGAGCGGCGAAGAGGGCCAAGGCCTCTGTGATCGTCATCGAAGACGATCCCACCGTGTCAGCAGGGGGCGTGTCGGAGCCCACCTTGACGGACCTGGCAACCACTCCGCAAAGCAGCCCCCAGCGCAGCCCCCAACGTAAGTTTATAATTTACTTCCCGCTGTCAGGTGCGCATGGTTGCTCTTTTCTCTTACTGATATCTTGATTGTTGGATTTGTGTAGGAGCAGAGCAGCCTCACCAGGAGGGCCCGGAAGCCGCCCCCGAAGCGCCATCTGCTTCGACTACGCCGCCAAGGGTGGAGCCCCCGGCAAGGGAGCGCTCTCCGGCAAGGGATAACTCTCCGGCAAGGGCTGGTTCTCCGGCAAGGGAAGACGCCAATGATCCTCCGGCGGCTGAGACCGCGACCGCAGATCCCAGCACAGGTAATCCACTTGCCTAAAAAACTTGCCCTTGGTGTTTTTGTTCTTCTAACTTTGTTTTTGCATATTTGCTTGACTCCTCTCCATTCTTCATTCTTCAGATCCAACCGCCCCAGAGCCGATGGAGACCGAAGCCGCTGAAGGAGAGGCCCGTGCTGATGAACCCGCCGGCGAAGAGGCCGCCAAGGCTGCCGCCGCAGAAGCCGGCGAGGGATCCGGTGGTCGTACTGACGGCCCTGAGGCCGCAGGAGCGCCAGGCGCTGCACCGACCGCCAATCCTCCCGGCGCTGCCGCAGAGCCAGACTCCGAGGAGCCCCAGCCCGGCGCCTACTTGAAGGCCGGCGATGGCGTCTTCATCAAGCTCCCCTGGGCTTCGAGCTCCAGGGCGCCGGTCGAGGGAGAAACTTTCGACGGAGAGGTGCTTGCTTCCGCCGGATTGGCGCTGGTTGACGCGCCAAGCAACAGCGAGGAGCCCGAAGAGGAGCAGCTGCTGCGGAAGCTGATGTCGCTCTACCGCGCCCGGCAAGCCAAGCTGGATTCCCGGGAAGCACTTGTCGCGAGGGCGGGAGTCGACATTGAGAAGCGCGCTGAGGAGCTCCGGGATCTGAGGCAGGAAACTCTCCGGAGCTTGGCGGAGGAGCGGGAGCAAGTCGCCGAGGAGAGGAAGGCCTTCCTCCTCGCGAAGGCTGAGGTTGAGGAGCAGCAGCGGCTTGCTGCCGAGAAGTTATCTGCGCGGGAGGGAGAATTGGCGCAGCGCAACCTGAACCTCGACAGCCATGAGGAAGAGCTCGCCGCGCGGGAGCAAGAAATCGCCGGCGCTCTCCAAGAAGCATGGGATGCCGCCGCGGCTGCCGAGGCCGCCAAGAAAGAGCTGGAGGTAACAGTGGCGTAGCTGGAGGCCAATCTCCGGACGAGCGGCGAGGAGCTCGCTGCACTCAAGCGCGAGCGCGAGAAGGATTCTGCTGCCCACGGTGAGCTGCAAGGTCTTCTCGCGGAGAGGAGCAAGGAGCTCAGCGCCGCCAAGGACTCCAACGCGGATCTCGAGCTGAAGCTGGCCACGCTGACGTAGACACTGGACGCCGCCAAGGAGAGAGAGGTGGCCTTGTCGGAGAAGATCAAGGCCGACGAGGCGCTGCTGGCGAGCATTGCCGTCACCCAGAACTCGTTCAGGGAGACGGTGGAGCACTGGACCGAGGGTCTGGTGAATATCGCCGCAGTCATCGACGGGGAGCTGGCGCAGCTGGGGATGGAGGACTTCGGGTACTCTTCCGACGAGCATCTCCAACCCAGCGCCAAGCTCAGTCTGTTCTTCAAGGGCGTGGCGACGGCCCTCCAGCGGCTTCGGGAGAAGATCCCAAAGCAGCTGGCCGACGAGTCGCGCAAGATTTGCGCGGGCGTTCTTCAGAAGGTGCTGGTGAAGGTGGCTTTCCGCAACCCGGGCCTCAACCTCACCAACGTCCTCAGATCCCTGCAGCCCGACGCCGATCTGGAAGCGCTCAAGGCCCTTGTCGCACCCATTGTGGACAAGGTGAGTGAGATCAGGAGGGTTGAGGGTGGTTGCGTAGACTAGGCCGCCCGCTTTATCTTTTTCCTTGTCGCTGTTATTCATGTCATGGGAACAATGTGTTAGAGCTGCGACAAGTTATCTTGTAATATGACTTTATTTTGGATGATGATCACTATGTTATTTCCTTTACTAGATCCCTTGCTTTGTATGTTTTACCCTACGCTTTTAGGGGACTTGTCAGCGCAGGCACCCGAGCCGCGAGCGCTGAGTGCGGGACGTCAGCAGCCTGCTGGCGGTGCCGCTCCGACAAGAAACCTTGTCGCGACTAGTTGCAGCACACTTAAGTTGTTGAGCGGACTCGAAACAAAGTAAGGGCGCATCTAGCTACGAGTTGGTTCCTCCGCGCACAGGTTTTCCATACAAAGCACAGTCGTTCGAGGAAGATAACTTAAAAATTAAAACTAATTGCTCAAACTTTGGCAACATAGCTTTTCTGTCGTTTGCTTCCCGGCAAGGCGAATCTTCCTTAAACGACGCCTGGTCCATACCATTATCTTCTCCTCCCCCCCGGCTAATTTGTGTGCGAGGGAACCTTCTTTTCCTTTGTTTGAGAAAAAGAGAGGAGAGAAAATAAAGATATGGGGCCTTTCGGCGAGTCATTGCTTACCGGGGGTTGGTGCTGCACAAAGGGTCAGATAAAGCATGCGAATGTAAAGTAAAAATCATGAAACTGACAAGATGTGAGGAGCACATGAGCTTTACTTATGCACGGGATCTGCGCCCGGCTTTGTACAAAGGATTACATGCAACAGCGGCAAGACTTGTACAAACCGGCAACCGCGCGCTACGGGTAAAACTTACGAAGATGCTCAATGTTCCAGGAGTTGCTCACCGGAATGCCATCTTCGGTCTCAAGGCGGACAACGCCAGGCCTAGTGACTCGTTTCACCCGGTAAGGGCCTTCCCACTTCGGCGTCAACTTGCTGGAATTCTTGCCGGACTGGACGCGCCGAAGAACAAGGTCGCCTTCCTCGAAGCTTCTGGCATTAACTTTGCGGCTATTGTAGCCATGCAAAGCTTGCTGGTATCGAGCAGCTCGTACAGCAGCCTGAAGACGATCCTCCTCAAGGAGCAGCGCGTCATCTTGTCGCAGCTGCTCTTGCTCAAGCTCATCATAAGCGAGCACTCGAGGTGACCCGTATACGAGTTCCGTGGGGAGAATTGCCTCCGCTCCATAGACTAGAGCGAAAGGCGTCTGTCCAGTGGCTCGATTTGGCATCGTCCGGATCGACCAAAGAACCACTGGCAGCTCCTCGATCCAATTTCTTCTGCACCTGTGCAGCCTGTCGAAAGTTCTGGTCTTGAGCCCACGCAGCACTTCAGCATTTGCCCTCTCCGCTTGACCGTTGCTTCTCGGATGAGCAACAAAAGTGAAGCAGACCTTGGCGCCAAGATCTTGGACGTACTGCATGAAGGTGCGGCTTGTAAATTGCGTGCCGTTGTCGGTGATGATCCTGTTAGGGATCTCGAAACGGCAAACAATCGACCTGAAGAACTTGACTGCTGACTGTGCTGTCACCTTCCTCACTGGTTCCACTTCCGGCCACTTCGTGAACTTGTCGACTGCAACGTACAAGTACTCAAAGCCCCCGACAGCTCGGGGGAAGGGGCCGAGGATATCGAGCCCCCACACCAAAAATGGCCAGGATAAAGGGATCGTCTAGAGAGCTTGAGCTGGTTGGTGAATCTGCTTGGAATGGAACTGGCACGCTTCACACTTGGTTACTTGTGCAGTTGCATCCTGGAGGGCTGTCGGCCAAAAGAAACCCTGCTGGAAAGCTTTGCCGGCAAGTGCTCTTGCGCCAATGTGGTGGCCACATATGCCTCCATGTGTCTCTGCCAACAGCTTTTGTCCGTCTTCCCGGCAAATACACTTCAATTTCACACCGTTGAGTCTTCTTCTGTACAGTATGTTGTCGACAAACTGGTACATACTTGACTGCCGGGCTACTTTTTCCGCTTCTTCTTGCTCTTCGGGAAGTTCTCCTGTCTAAAGGAAACGGACAATTTGCTGTGCCCATGCTGGAGCTTGCGGCTCGACAACAAGGACTAAAGGCACATCTGCTGCTGCGGGAACATCCGCTTCTACGGCGAGAACCTGCGGCTTAGACGGAGCTTGATGTCCCCCGGCAAGCTTGCCGGAGCAAAACTTGTCGGGAGCGTCTGCTTCGACGGAACAAGCACTAAGACTTGCCGGAGCAAACTGCTCCTCAGCATCTTTGGCGTTGATTTTGGGGACCTTCTTGGCGGCGGCTTCGGGAAGCTCTGCCGGAAAGTAGTCGCCGGAAATCAACTTTATCTTCTTGCTCTGTCCAGTTGATGGTGTCACGGATGGTTGAGTCAGCTTGAGCACAAAGATCCCTGGTTCCACAGGTAACTTAAGTGCGGCGCACTTTGATAGGCCATGAGCAATGTCATTCTGAGCTCTTGGAACATGTTCCATCTGTAGGCCGTCAAAGTGCTCTTCTAGCTTTCTCACTTCATCAACATAAGCTTCCATCAATGGACTCTGGTAGTTCTTGTTCACTTGGCGGACGACAAGCTGTGAGTCTCCCCTAACAATGAGTTTCTTGAGCCCAAGGTCTGCCGCGATCCTGAGACCGGCAAGCAAACCTTCATACTCTGCAGTATTGTTCGTTGATTGCTCCTTGGGAAAGTGCATCTGGACTACGTACTTGAGGTGCTCTCCGGTGGGTGCGACAAGCAGCATGCCCGCACCGGCGCCTTGCAGTGAGAAGGCACCATCAAAGTACATCAGCCACTCTTTGCTTGCTTCCTTGACGGGGATGCTCGTCTCTGGAATATCTTCATCTGGTGCTGGCGTCCATTCTACTATGAACTTTGCCAATGCTCTGCTTTGGATAGTTGAAGTGCTTTCAAACTTGAGGCCAAAGCTTGACAGTTCTAGTGCCCACTCGACAATCCTGCCTGTTGCTTCTGGATTTTGCAGTATCCTCTTCAACGGAAAGCGAGTGACAACTATGATCTCATGTGCTTGGAAGTAATGGCGCAGCTTTCTCGAGGCCATGAGAAGGCCGAAAAGCAACTTCTGCACACCAGAGTACCTTGACCTAGCCCCCTGCAAAAGGGAACTGACAAAGTAAATTGGGCGCTGCACCATTCTCTTCTGCACCTCCTTATGCGTCTGCGCAGATCCATTTTTGTCGGGACCAGAGCTTGCCGGACAAGAGCTTGCCGGACCAGAGCTTGTCGGTGAAGCCCCCTGCTCATCGTAGGATGCATCTGCCGTGGTTGCTGGCTCATCATCTGCCTCCCTCTCCGCCACTAACGCAGCACTAACCACTTGATTGGTTGCCGCTATATATAGCAGCAACTTCTCTTGTGGCCTAGGTGCGACAAGTGTTGGAGCGGAGGACAGGTATCTCTTCAAGTCCTGCAGCGCAGCCTCCGCTTCCGGAGTCCATTTCATTGGACCTGCCTTTTTCAATATTTTGAAAAATGGCAGGGCGCGCTCAGCAGATCTAGAGATAAACCTGCTGAGAGCAGCCACGCAACCGGCAAGTCTTCGTACATCCTTGACGCGCTTTGGTGCTTCAATCTGCTCAATGGCCTTGATCTTGTCGGGATTGGCTTCAATCCCCTGCTGAGACACAAAGAACCCGAGAAGCTTGCCGGAAGGGACTCCAAACACACACTTCTCGGGGTTCAGTTTGAGGTTGATCTTGCGCAGATTTGCAAAGGTTTCATCTAAATCCTGGATCAGGGTTGCTTTGTCCTTGCTCTTGACCACTATGTCATCCATGTAGGCTTCCACATTTCTGTGCATTTGCGGCTCAAAAGCGTGATTGACTACCCTTGCAAATGTTGAACCGGCATTCTTCAAACCAAAGGGCATCCGTACAAAACAAGATGTGCCACATGGGGTAATGAACGCGGTTTTCTCCTCATCCTCTTCTGCCATGAAGATCTGATGGTATCCTGAGTATGCATCAAGAAATGAAAGCAAGTCACATCCGGCTGTGGAGTCAACAATCTGGTCGATGCGCGTCAAGGGAAATGGGTCTTTGGGACAAGCTTTATTGACATCGGTGAAATCGATACAAAGCCTCCATTTCCCGTTGGCCTTGCGTACGATAACAGGATTGGCCAACCACGTAGGATGGAGCACTCCTCTGACAAGGCCTGCTGCTTCCAACTTCTTGATTTCTTCTGCAATGAATTCTTGGCGCTCCACTGCTTGTTTCCTAACTTTCTTCTTGACGGGCCGCGCATGAGGACAGACGGCAAGGTGATGCTCGATTACTTTCCTGGGAACACCCGGGATGTCAGACGGTTGCCATGCAAACACGTCGACGTTCGCCCGCAGGAAAGCAACGAGCGCGCTTTCCTATTTAGGATCGAGCGTGGCACTGATGGTGAAGGTACCACCAGTGCCGTCCTCCTTGGCGGACACCCTCTTGGTCTCTGGTGGAGCTGCCATTGCCTTCTTACACTTGCCGGTGGAGCTCGATGGTGCGTCGTCGACGGTAGCGCAGCACTCCGAAGAGGTGCGCTTGCCGGAGTGGGCATCAGAACTCTTGTCGCCAGGGACAGAGATGACGCTTATCGGGCCTGGCATCTTCAGAATGTTGTACGCATAGTGAGAGGCTGCCATGAATTTGGCAAGTGCTGGACGACCGAGTATCCCATTGTAAGGCAATGGGAAGTCAGCAATGTCAAAAGTGACCCTCTCAGTCCTGAAGTTCAGCTCGCTGCCAAATGTTACCGGCAACGTGATCTTTCCCTTCGGCTTGCTCCTTCCCGGATTGATTCCTTGAAATGTGCCGGTCTCTTCGAGCTCGCTGTCAGGGATCTGGAGTTTCTGGAGCACCGCGGAGGAGATCAGGTTCAAGCCGGCCCCGCCGTCAACTAGCATCTTTGTGACCCTGAGGTTGCAGATAGTTGGTGAAACCAACATCGGCAAGCACCCGACCGCAGTTATGCGATCTGGGTGGTCCTCAATATCGAAGATGATAGGCGTGCTGGACCATTTCAGAGGCCTGCGCGACTCGACGGGTGGTTCTGCCGCATTGACTTCCCGCACCCATTGTTTGAGCTGGCGGTGTGAAGTATGCAGAGAAGCACCACCGTCAACGCACAGGACCTCTGTGGCTTTCTGGAACTCCTGCTCACCGGTCTCGTCATCATCTATGTCTTCGTCGTCGTCGTCATCTTCATCCTTGTCGCGGCCGCGGGGAGGTCTGTCTCCTTGCCGCTGCTTAGCCTTGCCGCGGCGTCCTCCTCGGCCGGGACGTTTCTTGCCGGATCCTCCAGCACCTTCCTGGGCCTTCTCCTTGTCGCGCCGCTCGTATTCAGCCTTCTGCTGCTCAACAAGATGCTCGACTTTCTTGCAGCTCTGGAGATCATGGCCCTTGGTGCGGTGGATCTTGCAATACTGCTTGTTGGAGCCGTCCTGCTTGTCGGCGACCGCCACAGCCTCTGCGGCAATCTCCTTGCCGGAGCCACCAGCTTTGGCTTTCTTGGCGCCACCTCCGTTGCCGGACTGCTCGACAACTAGCACCTCTTTGCCTTTCTTCTTTCTGTTATTCCACCGCCGGTTTCTCCGTGCCGGGGCAGCATCCTCACTGTCAAATCCTCCTGCTCCTATATTCTCTCCGGGGAGTCTCCTTCCTTCCTCAGCACGTGCACACTTGTCGGCCAGGGCATATAGCTCACTGACGTCTCTGATCTTGCACATCGCCATCTCCTCCCGCATCCTGCGGTTCCGCACGTTCTGATGAAACGCGCTGATTACCGCGGCAGGGTGGATGTCTGGGATGTTGTGCTGTACGTTGCTGAATCTCTGTATATACTTGCGCAGGGGCTCTCCTTCCTTCTGAGCGAGTAGGTGAAGGTCACTCTATTGGCCATGAGGCTTGTGGCCGCCTGTGAAGGCGCCGACAAACTGATGGCACAGGTCAGCCCAGGAGGATATGGAGTTGTCCGGCAAATGCATGAGCCCGTATCTGACATTGGGCTTGAGCACCAGTGGGAAGTAGTTGGCAAGGATCTTGTCGTCTCGCCCCCTGGCAGCTTGCACCGTGATGGTGTAGATGCTGAGGAACTCCGACGGGTGCGTCTTGCCGTCGTACTTCTCCGGTACGTCTGGCTTGAAGTTCTTCGTGCTGGGCCACTGGACCTGCCGCAGCTCATGAGTGAACGCAGGGCAGCCTACCGCGTACGGCAAGTCGCCTGGTTCTCCGGGCGCGTGCATGTCAACAGAGGGCCCAGCGCGCTTGCCGGATTGACGTTGCGCTTCTCTTCGGCGCTCGATGCGAGTACGAGCGTCTTCTTGCTGTCGTTCGTGAAGAACTTGGCGCTGATCGCGACGAGCTCGTGGATCCGACGATGCGGTGGAGTCGCCGTCGAGGCAGATCCGGCGAGTCGGCGATCTTGGCCTTTGGGGTGGAGAGTGCACGGTGGTTGCACCCCCACCAGTTTCGTCGCCACTGGCTCGCGTCTGGCAGTCCTGCCGCGGCAGCGACGCGCTCGGCTGCCGTGGAGTGTCGCCGTTGGCGAAGCCGATGAGACTCTGAATGGTGGCCCTCCATTGGTCGAGCTTGTCTTCCGCAGGAGGGTAATCCAGGAGCAGTTGAGCTCGCGCTAAAGCTTCCGCTCGAGTGGTGGGCGGCAGTGGCGAACGGTGCGAGGAGCGGGATATGCTCGGACTTCTAACTACGTTAGAAGGAGCAGTACCCCGTCCAAGCGACCGTGCCTCACTCGTGCCAGCATGTTGGCGTGCATGCTGGTCTTGAGCGTCCCGAGACCCACCAGCTTGATCTTGGTCCAACAAGCGTATGGTACTGCGAATACCATGACGCTGTCGGTCCTGCGCCTCCTGAGAGGGACGCGGCGGATGTGAAGACACCAAGGTTTGTGCAGCCTTGTCCTTGGACCTGGCAGCACCATGAGATTCCTCGTCGATGTCCGTTCTTCCACCAGCGTCAACCCCACCACCCATTTGTTCCGGTGGCGGTGAGATCGACGCGGACGGAGCAGCTGCCTCCAAAGCCTTCTTCTTCGGTGGCATGTTGATGAAGAAAACGAAGATCTAGCTCGTGTGAACGCCGGATCAGGTTCACGCAATCTCGACGCCCCCCTACCTGGCGCGCCAAAGATGTCGGGGAAACTGATCCACGAACACCTATGGGGCCAGCGGACCGAGCCCCTTTCGGTTCGGCGGGGGGCGGAGGTCGCACGAAGAGTAGATCGAGGCGAAGCACACGAGCAGTTTACCCAGCTTCGGAGCTCTCCGGAGAGATAATACTCCTACTGCTGCTTGTCTGATTGTATTCTTGCTCTAGAGAGCTAAGTGTTTTCTGGCTCCGAAATAATCTGAGCCTTCCGAGCTAGTCGAACTGAACCGAACTCTCCGAACCGAACCCCCTCTACGTTGCGCATGGGCCTCCTTTTATATGCACAAAGGGGTCACCGAGAGGTGGCAACGCAGAGGAGGGTAAAAATGTAAAAAGAGAGGTGGTTGGTACAGTTATCTGTACAGTGCTCTCTACCTAACCCTGACGGCAGGGGACAAGGGCATTAAATGCCCGTCTGTGTCCCCTAAACAGTGTAGAAAAGGACCGTCAGGGGCGCCACCGTCCGCCACGATGGCGATCTTGTCAGCATCGCATGCCACCGCTTACCGCAGGCTGCACAGCCTTCCGCCACGCGTGCCTGGAGAGGCCCCCAGGGCGACACGTTGGTGGGTGCGCTGGAGCGTGGGCACAGAGTGGCCGCTTGCCGCGGCAAGCATCTTGCCGCGGTCGTGGTCCTGTCGCGCCCGGAAGCTTGTCGCTCGCAGGGCCTTGCCGGGACGCGTGGCGCGTCGCGGCAAGTTCCTTGAAATGCCTCGGTTGGCCTTCCCGGCAAGCTACTCTTGCCGGGGCCTTGTCTTCTTGACTGGAATACTTTGTTCTTGAATGGCTCCAAAGGAGCCACAGAGTACCTTGGCGGTCACCCAGCAAGCCCTTGTCGTGGGGCGCTGCGACTGCCCGTGCACAAGTTCGGGGTACTAGGGTACCCCTACTCTGGTACACCGACAGGGGGATTATAGTCTCCATCATCTTTTCCTCACTGGGACAATGCTCTAATAATGAAGATCATCACACTTTTATTTACTTACAACTCAAGATTACAGCTCGATACTTAGAATAAGACATGACTCTATATGAATGCCTCCGGTGGTGTACCAGGATATGCAATGAATCAAGAGTGACATGTATGAAAAATTATGAGGGTGACCTTGCCCAAATACGATGTCAACTACATGATCATGCAAAGAGCAATATGAAAATGATGATGCGTGTCATATAAACATAACGGTGGAAAGTTGCATGGCAATATATCTCGGAATGGCTATGGAAATGCCATAATAGGTAGGTATGGTGGCTGTTTTGAGGAAGGTATATGGTGGGTGTATGGTACCGGCGAAAGTTGCGCGGCACAAGAGAGGCTAGCAATGGTGGAAGGGTGAGAGTGCGTATAATCCATGGACTCAATATTAGTCATAAAGAACTCATATACTTATTGCAAAATCTACAAGTCATTGAAAACAAAGTACTATGCGCATGCTCCTAGGGGGATAGATTGGTAGGAAAAGACCATCGCTCGTCCCCAGCCGCCACTCATAAGGAAGACAATCAATAAATAAAATTGTGCTCCAACTTCATCACAAAGCGGTTCACCATACGTGCATGCTACGGGAATCACAAACTTCAACACAAGTATTCTTTAAATTCATAATCACCCAACTAGCACGACTCTAATATTACCACCTCTATATCTCAAAACAATTATCAAGTATCAAATTGATCATAGCATCCAATTCACTTTCTATGATAGTTTTTATTATACCCAACTTGGATGCCCATCATTCTAGGACCAATTTTGTAACCATAGCAAATACCATTCTGTTCTAAAACACTCTCAAAATAATATAAGTGAAGCATTAGAGATCAACAATTTCTACAAAATTAAGCCACCTCCATGCTCTAAAATATATAAGTGAAGCACTAGAGCAAAAACTATCTATCTCAAAAGATATAAGTGAAGCACATGTCGTATTCTAATAAATTCTAATCAAGTGGGCTTCTCCCAAAAGGTTTGTACAGCAAGGATGATTGTGGTACTCTAAAAATAAAAGACTAATATCATACAAGACGCTCCAAGCAAAACACATATCATGTGGCGAATAAAAATATAGCTCCAAGTAAAGTTACTGATAGACGAAGACGAAAGAGGGGATGCCTTCCGGGGCATCCCCAAGCTTAGGCTTTTGGTTATCCTTGAATATATTGGGGCACCATGGGAATCCCAAAGCTTAGGCTCTTGCCACTCCTTATTCCATAATCCATCAAATCTTTACCCAAAACTTGAAAACTTCACAACTCAAAACTCAACAGGAAATCTCATAAGCTCCGTTAGTGCATGAAAGAAAAACCATCACATAAGGTATTGTAGTGAACTCATTCTTTATTTATATTGGTGTTAAACCTACTGTATTCCAATTTCTCTATGGTTCATAACCCCCAATACTAGCCATAGATGCATCAAAATAAGCAAACAACACATGAAAAATAGAAGCTGTGAAAAACAGAACAGTCTGTAGCAATCTGTAACTCTCGAATACTTATGGAACTCTAAAAATACTACCAAAATAGGAAGTCCTGGTAAATGTGTCTATTGATCTACAGAAAAAATAATCAATGCAAAAGCACGTCTCTGTGAATTACAAAAAATATTTTCGTGCGCGCAAAGTTTCTGTTTTTCAGCAGAATCAAATTAACTTTCACCGTAGGTTATCCTATAGGTTCTACTTGGCACAAACACTAATTAAAACATAAAAAAACATCTAAACAGAAGGTATATGAAAAAAAATTATTACTAAACAGAAGCAAAAACAAAAACAAAGATAAAATTGGGTTGCCTCCCAACTAGCGCTATCGTTTAACGCCCCTAGCTAGGCATAAAAGCGAGGATAGATCTAAGTAGTGCCATCTTTGGCACTCAATTCATAAGTAGCTTGCATGATAGATTCATAAGGTAATTTAACTTTCTTTCTTGGAAAGCTCCATGACTTTCCTTAATGGAAATTGGAATCTAATATTCCCTTCCTTCATATCAATAATTGCACCAATCTTTCTAAGGAAAGGTCTACCAAGAATAATAGGACAAGAAAGATTGCAATCTATGTCAAGAACGATAAAATCTACAGGAACATAATTCCTATTTGCAACAATAAGAACTTCATTGATCCTTCCCATAGGTTTCTTAATGGTGTTATCCGCAAGGTGAAATTTTAAAGAGCAATCATCAAGATCATGGAAACCTAGAATATCACATAAAGTTTTTGGAATCGTGGAAACACTAGCACCAAAATCACACAAAGCATAACACTCATGATCTTTAATTTTAATCTTTATAGTAGGTTCCCACTCATCATAAAGTTTTCTAGGTATAGAAACTTCCAAATTAAGTTTTTCATCATAAGATTGCATCAAGGCATCAATGATATGTTTGGTAAAAGCTTTATTTTGACTATAAGCATGAGGAGAATTCAACACGGATTGCAACAAGGAAATACAATCTATTAAATAACAATTATCATAATTAAATTCCTTGAAATCCATAATAGTGGGTTCAATGCTATTTAAATTCTTGACCTCTCCAATCCCACTTTTACCAAACTTAGCATCAAGATCTAACAACTCTGAATCATTGGGACACCTTTTAGCTAAAGTTGACTCATCTCCAGGCCCGTCATTATTAAGATTCATATTGCAAAACAAAGATTTAATAGGGGACACATCAATAACTTTTAGATCTTCATCATTATTTTCATGGAAACTAGAAGAACACGCTTTTACAAAGCAATCTTTCTTAGCACGCAACCTAGCGGTTCTTTCTTTGCACTCATCAATGGAAATTCTCATGGCTTTGAGAGACTCATTGATACCATGCTTAGGGGAAGTATATCTATGTTTCGAAGAATCAACATCAAGCGAAAGTCTATCAATGTTCCTAGCCAAATCATCAACTTTAAGCAATTTTTCTTCAAGCAAAGCATTAAAATTATTCTGAGAGATCATAAATTCTTTAACACTATTCTCAAAATCAGAGGGCACCTTATTAAAATTACCATAAGAATTATTGTAGGAATTTCCATAATTATTAGAGGAATTACCAGGGAACATTCTAGGATTAAAGTTTCCTCTATAAGCATTGTTACCAAAATTATTCCTACCAACAAAATTCACATCCATAGATTCATTATTATTCTCAATCAAAGTAGACAAATGAATATCATTGGGATAAATAGGAGCACTCTTAGTAGAAAACAATTTCATAAGTTCATCCATCTTTCCACTCAAAACATTAATTTCTTCTATAGCATGCACTTTCTTACTAGTAGATCTTTCGGTGTGCCATTGAGAATAATTATCCATAACGTTATCAAGGAGTTTAGTAGCTTCTCCTAAGGTGATTTCCATAAACGTGCCTCCCGCAGCCGAATTTGAAAGATTTCTAGAAGCAAAATTCAATCCGGCATAAATTTTTTGTATAATCATCCATAAGTTCAAACCATGAGTAGGGCAATTGTGAATCATCAATTTCATTCTTTACCAAGATTGGGCAACATGCTCATGATCAAGTTGTTTAAAATTCATAATATCGTTCCTAAGAGAGATGATCTTAGCGGTAGGAAAATACTTAGAGATAAAAGCATCTTTGCACTTATTCCATGAATCAATACAATTTTTAGGCAAAGACAAAAACCAAACTTTAGCACGATCTCTAAGTGAAAACGGAAATAACTTCAATTTAACAATATCATTATCCGTATCTTTCTTCTTTTGCATCTCACACAAATCAACAAAGTTTTTTAGATGGGTAGCGGCATCTTCACTAGGAAGGCCGGAGAATTGATCTTTCATAACAAGATTCAACAAAGCAGCATTGATTTCACAAGACAAAACATCATTAAGATGAGCAATCGGAGTACTAAGGAAATAATTATTCTTGGTATTGGAAAAGTCACATAATTTGGTATTATCTTGCGCCATCGGGACAAGCAATCCAACACACAAGCAAACAAAAAGGCAAGCGAAAGAGAGAGGAGATTGGGAAAGAGAGGGCGAATATAACGGCAAGGGTGAAGTGGGGGGGGGGGAGGAAAACGAGAGGCAAATGGCAAATAATGTAATGCGAGGGAGATGAGTTTGTGATGGGTACTTGGTATGTCTTGACTTGAGGGAAGACTTCCCCAGCAACGGGGCCATAAATCCTTCTTGCTACGTCTTGAGCTTGCGTTGGTTTTCCTTGAAGAGGAAAGGGTGATGCAGCAAAGTAGCATAAGTATTTCCCTCAGTTTTTGAGAACCAAGGTATCAATCCAGTAGGAGGCTCCTCCGAAGTCCCGCGCACCTACACAAACAAACAAGAACCTCGCAACCAACGCAATAAAGGGGTTGTCAATCCCTTGACGGCCACTTGTGAAAGTGAGATCTGATAGAGATAATATGATAAGATAAATATTTTTGGTATTTTTATGATATAGATTGGAAAGTAAAGATGCAAATAAAAGTAGATGGTAAACTTATATGATAAAAGATAGACCCGGGGTCCATAGGTTTCATTAGTGGCTTCTCTCTAGATAGCATAAGTATTACGGTGGGTGAACAAATTACTGTCAAGCAATTGATAGAAAAGCACATAGTTATGAGATTATCTAGGCATGATCATGTATATAGGCATCACGTCCGTGACAACTAGATCGACTCATGCCTGCATCTACTACTATTACTCCACAAATCGACCGACTCCTACCTGCATCTAGAGTATTAAGTTCATGTAGAACAGAGTAACGCATTAAGAAAGATGACATGGTGTAGAGGGATAAACTCATGCAATATGATATAAACCCCATCTTTTTATCCTCGATGGCAAAAATACAATATGTGCCTTGCTGCCCCTGCTGTCACTGGGAAAGGACATCGCAAGATTGAACCCAAAGCTAAGCACTTCTCCCATTGCAAGAAAGATCAATCTAGTAGGCCAAACCAAACTGATAATTCAAAGAGACTTGCAAAGATAACTTAATCATACATAAAAGAATTCAGAGGAGCTCCAAATATTTCTCATAGATAAACTTGATCATAAATCCACAATTCATCGGATCTCGACAAACACACCACAAAAAGAGTTACATCGAATAGATCTCCAAGAAGATCGAGGAGAACTTTGTATTGCGATTCAAAGAGAGAGAAGAAGCCATCTAGCTAATAACTATGGACCCGAAGGTGTGTGGTAAACTACTCACAACTCATCGGAAGGGCCTTGGAGATGATGTATAGGCCTTCCATGGTCGATTCCCCCTCGGGCGGAGCGTCGACGAAGGCTCCGAGATGGGATCTCGCGGATACAGAAGGTTGCGGCAGGGGAATTAGGTTTTTGGGGTCTCTTCTGATGGTTTCAGGGTACGTGGGTATATATAGGAGGAAGAAGTAGGTCGGTGGATGCTCGAGGGGCCCACGAGGGTGGGGGCGCGCCCACCCCCAGGGGGCACGCTGGGCACCCTCGGGGTCGCCTCCTCTGTTGCTTGACGTCCACTCCAAGTCCCCTGGATCATGTTTGTTCCAAAAAGACCGCTCCCGAAGGTTTCATCCCATTTGGACTCTGTTAGATATTCATTTTCTTCGAAACACTAAAATAGGCAAAAAAAAACAGCAATTCGGGCTGGGCCTCCGGTTAGTAGGTTAGTCCCAAAAATGATATAAAAGTGTAAAGTGAAGCCCATAAACATCCAAAACGGGTAATATAATAGCATGGAACAATCAAAAATTATAGATACGTTGGAGACGTATCAATAAGCTGTCAACTATTTTGAAATAAACAATATAAATTACTTAATAACTATGTTTGAGAAACTCACATAGCGGTAGAATTGGAAGAGTATCAACAAGGACAAAAATGCCCATATTGTCTTCGTCGATATCAGGATCACCAAGATCCATGGAGACAAGCATACCCTCATGAAAATCATACATCTTGCAAACTGCTTTCCAATTCGGGTAACCAAAATGGGATACGCTCTCAGAATTGTATAGATTTATAGCAAAATCATATCCATGATGGGTCCTTAGCTGAACTATCTTTGTTTCCGTACTTTCATGATCTTCAAAATCCATCCTCTCCAAGACATAGCGTCTTGCATGGCATGGGATAAGCTATATTCAAATTGTAAAAGATGAAAATTACACGTTGAAGAAGCATAAGTCGTGCTTAATTACAAAAAACACTTGTCATTGTTGCGTACCGTTCCAAAAACGAAGGTCTTCTGGAGCTTAATGCTGAAGCGCTGACCTTCTACTAGGTGAGGCATGTCGCACATACCCCGGTCATCGCCGCACCAGTCGCACTCTGCGAGACTTTCATCGCCCGACGACATTTTCTATGTTCATAATTCAAATATTAAACTTCTAAAATTAAATATATGTACTACAAAAACTAAATTAGATCATTATTATCCATCAGGGTTGACTATCGCTCTATCGAGTATTTTCTTGAAAACACTTAGCTCACGTGGTGCATATATTCAACCGTCGGTGATGGTAGCTCCACCCTTCGTTCTCGAGTGCATTACACCAAATTGTCTAGCACACGGAAACGGAGGAGAAGCTACCCCCACGACAACAGTCGGGATTCTTCGTTCGCTCTCATATATGATGGACACACTCCCTCACTGATTTTTTTGACTGTCGGTGATGGTCATTGCTCCTCCTTCCCCTAGTGCATAACAAAGGTCTAGCACAAGGAGAAGAAGGAGAAATGACCTTGCAACAATAGTCGGGATTCTTCCTCTCTCATATATGCTGCAGAATTTCTCCCTCACTCATGTTTTGATTGTCATGTATGGAGCCTCGACAGACATAAATTCAACCTGAAATGTCATTTAATTATCTTTCTAGAAAATCCAGGCCACTTGATATTTCCTATATATTCTAGCACAAGTCATGCCAAAATTCACGGAAAAATCCGGCATGAACTTTGCTAAAAAAGAGGACATATCGAGCGCCTAAAATTTGCCAGAATGGAAATTAATCAACACTCCGACAAAACATAGGCCACTCGTAGGTATTACCTGCAAACATGGCCGGCCACTTGGGCAAGCACATATCCTTTTTGAGCAACACAAGATATACATGTTTATATCTACATCATATGAGCATTCAAACTTGATGGTCATTGCATTTCAATGGTTGAAAATATAAACAAAAACATTTGAAAATATCTTATAGGAATCATATCGAGGTCGGAGGGGGTCGGTGACGAGGACGACGGCGACGACGACATGGAGATTTGGCTGCAAAAACAAAATATAAACAAAAACATTATTATCCTCATCTTAGGACTTAGTGAAAACCTATAAGCTATGAGCTAATCAAATGCATACACCTTGCATAATGCTCTCCAATTTGAGCATTCAAACTAGGAGTAGTTCTCCAATTTGAGCATTCAACAAGCAAAACTAAATCATAAAATAATTTAGTATTCAAATTAGCATGCATTCAATAAGCAAAACTAAATCATCTCTTGCGTCCGTACATCATCGAATATTATCACTAATACATCTCGAATAGTATCATGCATATAACATCACTAATACAGCTACAACCCTAGCGAACGACGAGTGTCGGCGCTGGGGGTGGACACCCAAAGAGAAGGAACCATGATAGGATCATAGCTCGAGTGGGATCCCTGGAGAACCTACCATGTATTGTCAAACATTCCCTCCAACGCAACCATGTAGCGACAGACGTGCCCATCCTCCTCGCTGACATGGTGACGTACCACCTCTGCGGGGGATGAAAGCCTCCGCACCGTCAGTGGCCCACGCGACCGCCAGCAAAGAAGCTTCGGGTCAAAAACGGGCTGGCCCCTCACCAAGTTGCACCCCTCGGAAGATAGCACCTCCTAGTACCAGCCCAACGGAGCCCAGTCCCGGACATGACCCCTCTGATCAAGTAGGCCTCCTCCATCGAGTCGACGATGAGGATGCGGAATAGGCATCGTCGACGTCGATGCGGGAATAATTGCTTTAACTAAAAAAAATAACAACAAATGTTACATGTTCAAAATATGACATGTCCACTTCAAAACGAATCAACCTAGAATTATGTTAAATACACCTAAAACACCTAAATTCTATTAACTACACCTAATTAAAAACCTACATTTTGAACATGGTTCAATCAAAACTAGGGTTCATAGTACATTATTCTAAGATTAAACACCTAGGAGTGGAGAAGGAAGAGGTGGACTTTTAGCTCACCGACTCGGGTGTAGAGGAAGTAGAGGTAGCTCGCATGACGGTCACTCCAAGCAGACACGACTCTACAAATCCTGGATATTCCACTGAGTAGAATTTTAGTTAGATCATCAAGTCTTTGATGACAAAGTGATAATGACATAAATTCAACTAGTTCTATTAGTTCAACTAGTTCAACTAAGCACTTACTAAAAATAAACTAGTTTTATTAATTTTCTTACTAAAAATAAAATAGTACTATAGTAAAAATTTAATTAGATCATCAATTCTCATATACCTAAATTTTATTACTAAAAATAAACTAGTTCTATTAATTCAACTAGTTCAACTACGCACTTGCTATATATAGATAGATCAACTAGTTCCATCCATCTATCTATATATCCTCATAAACCCTTGTAAGTGCATCTAGTGCCCCTTAGTGATTTTGGTGTATTGAAGACTTATAGGTTAAGGGACTAATGTGTTTGTAAGTGCACATAGTTTCTATAAGTCAATGAGGAGTTTGATATTTACAGTGAAAGTCGACCCCTAAAAATGGATGTCTTCAACTCAAGACGTTGGTTCTCCTGAAGACCTTGAAAGTGAAGAAATTGGTGTGACCTGGAAGACTTGGATATTCATGCGAGAAATCTGAAGCGTGAAGACTTTTGTTTTCGTTCATTTTCTCTTCCTTGAGTCATAGGAAACACCGTACTGTTAAAGGGGGTCGAGGTAATACTAAGGAAACTGATTTCCAAGTGATGCTCATCTCAAAATCCTACACCTACCCAATCCTTCAAGTGAAGCCATTGGAAATCTCATATCAGTCCAGTCAATTTCTTCAGTGACAGAGACGAAGATCTTCTGGTCTCTGAGGAATTTGTTCTGACTGAGGAGTTAGGAATTCGCCAGTGCAAATTGCCTACATAGTGAGGAACATGATAGCCCCGAGGAGTTCGAACCTCAAATCCGACCGTTGCTGTGCCACGTGCCAGCAGTCCAAAATATCCTACCACCTAACGGTCATATCATTGAAGGGCATTTATGTCTTATCATGTCGGGCTGCTCCCTAGGCTATAAATAGCCGCCCCCTACAACCACTAGTTGGTTGGCTGCTCCGAGAGAAACTGACACTTGTCATTTGAGAGCATCCCATCCTCCGAGGACTTTGAGCAAAAATCATTAAGTAACGAAAACCCAAATCCCAAACCCAAACCTACAAACCCCAAAGTGATTGAGCATCACTGAAGAGATTGTTCCTATGTGGAACCGGCTCTTGTTACCTTTGAGGACTGTGTATCCTCTAGACGGTTAGGCGTCATGGTGTGAGCATCCAAGAAGAATTGTGGATTGCCGAGTGACCAAGCTTGTGAAGGTTTCGAAGTCACCTATGAAGACTTACCACTACTGTTGGGCGAGATCTGTGTGATCTTAGCTCAAGGAGAATACAGTGAGGACTATGTGTCCGGGACTGTGTGTCCTCGAGTTTAAATACTCGGCCACTCCAACCAGACGTGCATTTGTCACAACAGTCGGAACTGGTCCAAATCATTGTCTTCACCAAACCTACTGCTTCCATTTCCTCAACCCTTTCATTTCCTCATTTATGTGTTGATGAACCTGATCATTACTGTTTGAAGACTTTGACTGAAGACTTTCTCTATTTCCTCAGTCCTGTTTCTTCAGTCAACTTGTCTTCATCCTGCTTATCATGTGTTTATGCTTTCTATACTCTGTGTTCGTCTTTCATTTCATCATGATGACTATGCTGTTGCTCTGTTATCCTTATACCTTAGTACTTATTCTGCTGCAAGTAGTTCTTTGCTTAGGAATTTCCTCACCTTGAAATTCCTCAGTGAAGAATTCATAAAAATCGCCTATTCACCACCCCTCTAGTCGATGTAATGCACTTTCAATTGGTATCAGAGCAAGGTACTCCCTTGTTCTGCATGATTTTGGTTTAACCACCTGGAGTTTTAGTTATGTCGACTGCAGGTATGATAAAGGTCTCAGCTGGGTGTCCTACCTTTGATGGGACGGACTACCCCTACTGGAAGAACAAGATGCGTATGCATCTTGAGGCAATTGATAACGATCTCTGGTACATTGTAGAAAATGGCGTTCCCTCAATCACTCCGTCTTTGAATGATGCTGATGTGAAGAGATTCAAGCAACTCGATTCTCAAGGGAAGAATATCATATGTGGCCTGATACGTCTCCAACGTATCTATAATTTATGAAGCATTCATGCTATTTTATTATCGGTTTTGATTGATTACGGGCTTTATTATACACTTTTATATTACTTTTGGGACTAACCTATTAACCGGAGGCCCAGCCCATATTGCTGTTTTATTGCCTGTTTCATTATTTCGAAGAAAAGGAATATCAAACGGAGTCCAAATGGAATGAAACCTTCGGCAGCGTGATTTTTTGAAAGAATATGATGCTGGAGACTTGGAGTTCACGTCAGAAGATCCTCGAGGCAGCCACGAGATAGAAGGGCGCCCCCCTGTAGGGCACGCCCCCCTGTCTCGTGGGACCCTCGAGCACCTCCCGACCGACTTCTTTCGCCTATATAAGCCTACGTACCCTAAAACCATCGAAAACAAAGATAGATCAGGAGTTCCGCCGCCGCAAGCCTCTGTAGCCACCAAAAAACCTCTCGGGAGCCCATTCCGGCACCCTGCCGGAGGGGGAATCCTTCACCGGTGGCCATCTTCATCATCCTGGCGCTATCCATGACGAGGAGGGAGTAGTTCACCCTCGGGTCCGAGGGTATGTACCAGTAGCTATGTGTTTGATCTCTCTCTCTGTCTCGTGTTCTCTCTATGGCACGATCTTGATGTATCGCGAGCTTTGCTATTATAGTTGGATCTTATGATGTTTCTCCCCCCTCTACTCTCTTGTGATGAATTGAGTTTCCCTCTTGAAGTTATCTTATCGGATTGAGTCTTTACTCTAGAACACTTGATGTATGTCTTGCCGTGTTTATCTATGGTGACAATGGGATATCACGTGCCACATGATGTATGTTTTGGTGACCAACTTGCGGGTTCCGCCCATGAACCTATGCATAGGGGTTGGCACACGTTTTCTTGACTCTCCGGTAGAAACTTTGGGGCACTCTTTGAAGTACTTTGTGTTGGTTGGATGAATTTGAGATTGTGTGACGCATATCGTATAATCATGCCCACGGATACTTGAGATGACAATGGAGTATCTAGGTGACATTAGGGTTTTGGTTGATTTGTGTCTTAAGGTGTTATTCTAGTATGAACTCTATGATGGATCGAGCGGAAAGAATAGCTCTATGTTATTTTACTACGAACTCTTGAATAGATCGATTTGAAAGAATAACTTTGAGGTGGTTTCGTACCCTACCATAATCTATACGTTTGTTCTCCGCTATTAGTGGCTTTGGAGTGACTCTTTGTTGCATGTTGAGGGATTGTTATATGATCTATCTATGTTATTATTGTTGAGAGAACTTGCACTAGTGAAAGTATGAACCCTAGGCCTTGTTTCCTATCATTGCAATACCGTTTACACTCACTTTTATCATTAGTTACCTTGCTGTTTTTATATTTTCAGATTATAAAAACCTTTATCTACTATCCATATTGCACTTGTATCACCATCTCTTCGCCAAACTAGTGCACCTATACAATTTGCTATTGTATTGGGTGTGTTGGGGACACAAGAGACTCTTTGTTATTTGGTTGCAGGGTTGTTTGAGAGAGACCATCTTCATCCTACGACTCCCACGGATTGATAAACCTTAGGTCATCCACTTGAGGGAAATTTACTACTGTCCTACAAACCTTTGCACTTGCAGGCCCAACAACGTCTACAAGAATAAGGTTGCATAGTAGACATCATGGCCATCTGAGCAAAGGACAGTACGGCAGAGTGAGTGCCCTGGAAACTGCCAAGATGATTTGGGACAGGCTCTCAAAGGTCAACGAAGGAGTCTCAACTCAACATGACTCCCGAGTTGATGTTCTTCGCAATCTCTTCAACCGCTTCAAAAGACTCGACAACGAAAATGTTCAGCAAACCTTCCATCGCCTCACTCACATCTCAAATGAGCTTCAAGCACTTGGTGCCACTGATATCACCGACCATGAGGTGGTGAAGAAATTGTTGAGATCACTTGATTCTTCATTCGACACCCTTGCACTGATGATTCAAGAGCGAGCTCACTATAAGTCACTTGATCCCGCTGATATCCTCGAGAGGCTAAATACTCATGAGTTCCAGCTTGCTGAGAAGAGAGATCTCTACGGACCAAGCTATAGAAGATCACGTGCACTAAAGGCCAAGGTAGTATCTGAGTCCGAAACTAAAGATTCTGGTAGCAGCGTTGGTGATCCTAAAGAATTGAGCCAGGAGCTAGCAATGTTCATGAGGAAATTCCAGAAATTCTCTTGTCGCGGTCGTTTTGGAAAGTCTTCAAGAAATGATGATTCCTCAACTCGTGACTACAAAAAGAGAACTTGCCACAAATGCAAGAAACCTGGTCACTACATGTCTGATTTTCCTCTGTGAGAAAAGGAATCAAAGAAGAAGAAGTACAAAGATGACAATTTTGATGACTCAAAGAACAAGAAGAAATATTTAAAGTATTCATCATCAAAATCCTCAAAGTCTTCATCTCACAAGAAGAGCAGTTCCAAGAAGGCCCGGGCATTCATTGGCAAGGAAATGGACTCTGAAGCTGAATCTGAGGACAATGTGGAGGAGGAGGAATCTGAGGAATCAGCCTCTAGTGTGGCAAGCTTAGCCCTCGCTACCGCTTACGTCAGCAAGTCCATCTTCAACACTGAAGAAAATGACCTCCCAACTCTGCTGGCAAAAGCTTCGATGACTATGCTCCCACCTACTGCTTCATGGCTAGAGGTGCCAAGGTACTCAAACATTCCCCCTCTCACTCAAGTGAGGATGAATCATTGACAAACTCAAACCTAGTTACTCAAAACTTGCTAAAATTGATGTTAAACAATAGAAGGCTTTAGAAAAGATTCAAAATCAACTAGACAGAAGCGATGACCTGTTGGGTGAGGAATTGAATCGAACCAAGACTCTGACAGATAATCTTCAAAGACTTCAAACTAAGTTTGACAACCTTCAAAATCATCATAACACTCTCTTAACCGATCATGAGAAGCTTTCTTATGAATTTCTTCGGAGAAAGCAAGATCTTGAGAAGTTAAAAGCGAGTCATGAAGATCTTCAGAAGGAAAAAGATTCATTGCTTGCTCAACAGATCAGTTCCGCTCAGGAAGAATTTATTCCACCATGTCTGAAATGCATTGAGAATGAATCTGCTAATTCATCACCTGAATGTTCAAATACTTCTATTGCTTCAAATTCTTCAACTGTCTCTATGGTCACAAATTCCTCATCTGAGGATACCACATGTATCACTGGCGATAATGCAGGCTGAAGGAATTATATGTGACAGGAATTTACAAAAGCCTCAAAGGGCATCAGACTCTATGTGATGTGCGCAAAAAGCAGATCTTGAACAGGAACCCTAGGAAAGAGGGCATTGCCTTTGAGAGGAAACACAATGCTGATGGGACCTACTGGAAACCTGAGAAGTATCACAAAACCTCATGGGTTGTTGCGAAAGGACCTCCTGTAGATCCATGCACTTTATCTTGCTTTACCTCTGATTCTTCATATTCCTCTGATGAGTCATTTGACTCCAACTATAAACTGTTCAAGAATTAGAATGGTGAAGTATTTGCTCTATATGTTGAAACTAACTGCAGGAATGGTCCCCATATGAAGAAAATCTGGGTTCCTAAAAGGTTCTTGGAAAACCTTCAGGTGAATGTCATCATGACACCACCAGTGAAGAATAGGAACCCCAGATCAAATTCCTCATATGTATCAAAATCTTCATATGGATCCAAGTCCTCATATGGACCAAATTCTTCATATGGATCAAATTCCTCACATGGATCAAAATCCTCATATGAACATCATCATGCTAACTCTTCTGTTTCGCAGTGAAGGTCTAAGGGCCATGAATATGTGCATTATTCTTCAAACCATTATGCTCATAAGTCCTCGAAAAATTTCTCTGCTTATTCATATGCTTATCCTAACCACTCTTCTGTGAAATGAAGTGCACTGGCTTCTATGCCATCTTTTTCTTATGGAGCTCGTAGAATGATGAACTCTTTGCCACCCCTCCATATGTGGGTGGTGAAGAAAAAGAACTAATCTCTTATGCAGGGTCAGGTCTCCAGACGAACTTAATTGTCTGAAGAATTTGCTGGAGACCTGAATGTGCTTGAAAGGACGCAAGCTAATCATGAAGAAATGAATCATTCATTTCTCACGACCTCATACTGCTATATGTGTTACTGTTGATGAAATTGATATCATATTCTTCACTTATGAAGTATATGGGTTCGTAAGTTGCACTAATTCATCTGCAGGATGAACAACCTAAAGCCACTGAGTGGGTCCTCGACAGTGGATGTACAAATCACATGACTAGTGACAGGAACTTGTTGATGGACACTGATTTGTCACCATCTCATCTGAAGCATATCATGTACGCTGACAAAGGAAAAAGTAAGGTATTGGGTCTAGGTAAGGTTGCATTCTCAAAGGATAGACACATGGACAAAGTCATGCTTGTCGAGTCCTTAGGATTCAACCTCATGTCTGTCTCAATGCTTTGTGATCTTGATATGGTTGTTGTCTTTGTCAAATATCGTTGCCTTGTGCTAATGGAGTCTGACAACTCCAAAGTCTTCAAAGGCTTTAGGAAAGGAGACTTGTATATTGTTGATTTCTCTGCAGGAGCACAGCCTGCCACATGTCTACTTGCAAAAGCTTCAGAATGCTGGCTATGGCATCGGCGACTTGGTCATGCTGGGATGAGGAACTTGCATACATTCGCGAAGAAGGAGCATGTCATTGGCATCGAGGGTGTCAAATTCCTCAAAGGTCATCTTTCTGGGGCTTGTGAGGATGGAAAGATCACCAGAGCCAAGCATCCCTCGAAGACTATCATGACCACTTCTCGTCCCTTTGGATTACTTCATATGGATCTCTTTGACCCTACTCATTATGCCTCGTTCTCTAGTTCTGCATCATTATATGGTTTTGTCATAGTTGATGACTATTCTCGTTACACATGGGTGCATATCGTCACTTACAAAAATGAAGTGCAGGAAGTCTTCAGACGATTTTCCTCAAGGGCTTCCACTAACTTCGGTGTGAAGATCAAGCATATCAGGAACACTGGTCTCAATGAATATCTTGATATGCTTGGTATTACTCACGAATTGTCTGCTCCTTATACCCCTCAGCAGAATGGCGTCGTGGAGCGCAAGAACAGAACCCTTGTTGAGATGGCTCGCACCATCCTTGATGAATACAAGACACCTCAGCGCTTCTAGCCTGAAGCAATTGATACTGCGTGCCACATCATCAACAGGGTATATCTTCACAAATTCTTCAAAAAGACCTCATATGAACTCCTCACTGACAAGAAACCCAATGTAAGTTATTTCAATGTCTTCGGTGCTAAATGCTGGATTAAAGATCCTCACCATCACTCTAAATTTGCACCGAAAGCACATCAGGGTTTTATGCTTGGTTACGGAAAGGACTCGCACACCTACAGAGTCTTCAACATCAATCATCACAAGATTGTTGAAACTGTAGATGTGTGGTTCGATGAAACTAATGGCTCGCAAAGAGAGCACCTACCTACTGTGCTAGATGAAATGTCACCTGAGGAATCCATCAAGTTCAAAGCTACTGAGGACATCATCCCTACCGAAGAATCTGCTGAAGAAGTCATTCCGGATCGTGAAGAAAATCCCGCTGGTGCTGCTGAAGAAACTGGTCCTGAAGAAACTGTTGGGCCTCAGCAAAGTCATCAACCCGCACATCCTCGCATTGCAAACAAAGTGCAGATCGAGAAGATCATCGATGCCATCAACACACCAGGTCCTCTCACGCACTCAAAAGCTTCACATTTATCTAACTTTTGTGGGCATTTTGCATTTGTCTCTGTCACAGAGCCCACTAAATTTGATGAAACATTCATGGAATCTGAGTGGATTCAAGCCATGCAAGATGAATTGCATCAATTCAGGCTCAATAATGTGTGGGAGCTTGTCAAGCGACCAAGCCCACGCAAGCACAACATCATCGGTACCAAATGGATCTACCGCAACAAAGAAGATGAAAATGGCCTTGTGGTGAGGAATAAGGCTCGTCTTGTAGCTGAAGGCTACACATAGGTTGAAGGAATTGATTTCGATGAAACTTTTGCACCTGTTGCTAGACTTGAGGCTATTCGCATATTGCTTGCTTACGCTAACCATCATAATATCATCTGACATCAAATGGATGTGAAAATTGAATTCCTCAATGGTAAGCTTGAGGAAGAAGTATATGTTGTTCAACCACCAGGTTTTCAGGATCCAAAATTTCCAGATCACGTCTACAGACTGAACAAGGCCCTCTATGGCCTCAAGCAAGCACCTTGGGCGTGGTATGTGTCGGTGTCAAAACCGGCGGATCTCGGGTAGGGGTCCCGAACTATGCGTCTAAGGCTAATGGTAACAGGAGGCGGGGGACACAATGTTTACCCAGGTTCGTGCCCTCTCTATGGAGGTAATACCCTACTTCCTACTTGATTGATCTTGATGAATATGAGTATTACAAGAGTGCGAGGCCTTCCTCCGCATCCCACCTCAGTTGGGCCTATGGCTGAAGACCTTCAATGTGAAGCCTAAGGTGGTGAGGGGCCAACAGGCAGAGTGCGGTGGAGCCATGGTGGGCAAGATGCCCAATGTTACCTGGCTCGAAGGCTCCTTTGTGGAGACCGCAAAGGGGTGGCAGTCGGGGTGGTTCTATATCACCGAGCCGTGCGGCGCCAACTGGGTGGCGGCCCCCAAATTCCGATCCAGAGTCCCGATGCGGCTCACCTCCTGGCAAGAGAAGGGCCTGACCTGGGGCTCTTCGGACGAGCTGACGAGGCTCCAGATGTGTGTCCAGAATGTGACACACAAGAGAATCAAACTTGTCAACGTGGACCAGGTTATGCTCGTCCGCCAGATCCTTCCGTGCCAATGCCGGACTTGCAATTTGTGGGAGTTCGACAGGTCCAACACCAAACGCTGCTGGAGCTCTTTGGCTCGACGCACAAAGACATCTGGAAGGTGCTCTTCAAGGCCGGCGAGATACCACCGCCCATGACCGAGGATCGTGGGCTTAGCTCAAAACGCCAGGCTAATCCAGTATGTTCTTTCATGCTTTCAAGGTATACCCTTTACTGGCATATTTGAGGAATGAATCTAAGCCTCCCTACCAATCTTTTCAAGCCTGGATAGAGATAGCGGAGCGGATTAACTGTCCAGCTCCGCTGCCTGAAGATCCAGAAATGCCTCTTCTGACGAAGATGTTGTTTCCGGCGCCTTATGATGTGTCGAAGAAGAAGGTCAAAAAGAAGGCCCTGGGGACCAGAAGTGGTCTCCGTCACAAGGGCACTTCGGACGTGACGTCCGGAGATGCCGAGATGCACTCCTCCACTGAAGATGCCGAGACGCACTCCTCCAATTTGGCCCCCAGCCGAATACAGCTCCGGAGACCTATGTGGCTCCGGATTCAGGCAGGCCGCCTCTTCCGAACGAGGGGGGGTGAGCCAACTCCACCGGTGACCTCTGTCCATCCAGAGGCACCAGATAGATTGCTGGAAGCACTGTGAGGCGCTTCCATTATTGAAGAACACCGTACTCTTATGAGTACGGTGATTGAGAAGATCCAGTTTGCCAAAAGCGGACTGAACAAAGCCTGCACTAGCCTTCTAACAGGCTTTGAGGTAAGCAACATAATTAGAAAAAGAATGTCACAGTATAGATAGTAGCCCCTGATACTCTCTTCGGTGTTTGGAAAGAAAATCCGAACAGAGGATCAAAATAATTTTCGTAGGAGTCTAACATAAGATGTCTATGTGAATAAGCAGGCGTCGCTGCTGGCTGCTGCCGCTCATACTACGGAAGTCGTTAGACTGAAGCAGAATCTGGTGCAGGACGAGGAAGAGCTCGGCCTCGTGATGAAGCAGCTGGAAGAAACAAAGGTATGTATTTAACCTGCGCGTAAATTTAGGAAGGATGAATGGTTTGTGCTGACTAAAGTGTCATGATCTTTATTAGGGGCCACGACCGAGGTGGTGGCCCTCAAGAAGGTGTTAGCCGAGGCCGAGGACAAAGCAGCCAAGGAACACACCGCGTGCGAGAAGCAGGAGGCCCGGGTCAGCGAGGTCCAGCAAGAGCTCCAGGACGCTGTCAAGAAGTACGAGTCCTTGGAGCGTGATTCTAAGACTCAAGAGTCTGAACTTGCCAAGGCCCGCCAGAGCATGCAAGATGCCCGAGCCGAAGCGCAGAGCGCCCTCCAGGAAATCCAGGCAACCAAGAAGATCGTGGCGGGTAAGGATTTTATTAAGCAAAGCAAGTATGTGAAGGAAATGTTCCTTTTACTTACCCAAATTTGGAGCTCTCCAGGAGCGTTTGCGGATCTGCCGCGTAGCATATCGGATGCTGCAGAGTTCTATCGAGCCAAAGAAGGGATCTCTATGGAGAAGTTGTTCTGGTATCAATACCGTGGACCAAAATATCCAGTGCCCTTTAGCGACCAGCTAAAACAGCTGGTCGAGCTACACAAGGCGGCCGAACTAGCCATGAAGTACCTAATAGTACGGCTATCGCCTGTCGAGCCCATGCCCAGCAGCTACTTCGGACTCGTAAAGCGGCTTGTGAGTGCCTGCCCACGGCTTGAAGTTATAAAGCAGTCGGTCTGCATTGAAGTTGCGCGGATGGCCTTTGCCCGCACCAAGATGCACTAGGCGAAGATGGATGCCAAGAAGATGATGACCGAGGGGCCGCCTGAGGGCAAGGAGCACCGCCGACCCGAGCTATATTCTGATAGTGTTCTAGAGGGATCCCGCCTTGAGGTGGAGCAATGTGCCAAGGATGTCATATTCCCATGAACGCACTCATGTTATCCTGTCCTGTAATATTAAACAAATCCGTTATGTAATATAATGTCTGTTAGTTTAAAATTTTACCTCCTGTGCGGCCGTTTATGAAAATCTGAGAGTTGGCCAGTCATTGGCTTTTGCCCCCACGTAGATAGTACGGGGGTGTTCAGGATAAATCTAAACACTCTTTACTCCATGTTTTGGTCCTTAAAGGAGGTATTTAGCGCAACGAACAAGACAATCAGACTATACGGCTTTATCACCCTCGCTTAGCCATAGGAGTTTGACAATGAGAATTTGCGTGAACCCCTTGCTATTCGGAAGGCCAAACTTGGGGCGTTATACACGCCTAATCGGATAAAAACCGATTCATCGCATAAAGCGGAAAAATCTCTAAGGATTTGATACCTCTCGAACAGCTGACCAGCTCTCGCCGCATCACAACAGTCAGTTTTCGGCTTTCTCTACTGAGGTGCTCGTCCGGAAGAACAGGGACACAATCGCAGTAGTTATCCCTTTACTACCCTAGCCGATATAGCGGAACGTAAGGTAGTAAGCACAGGTGCCGGGTAACCCAATTATTGACCAAAGACATGATTCGGAGCCGATGCATATAATGCTATAAGTTTGGGGTGCCGAACTGTACTGTAAAAGTGTTCGGACTTTATTGCCGTATTGCGGGGCGCGATGAAGCCCCTGGCAAAGTAATACGTACCAGAGTGTACGGGGGCAATAAGTAGTAAATACAAAGACAAGGAAAGAATCAAATAATAAGCTGACACCACAGATATTGAGCCGCAAACTATTTTCCATTGTAATTTGATTGATACGTCAAGGCGTATTTGTACAAGTAATGCGATAAGAAAATAAGGCTATTTGACATGCCATGACCAAGAGCGAGCTGCGTGCGGGTATGTAAATAGGTATAATGATCGTTAGCAGAGACCACCTGGGGATTCCCTTGTACGTCAAAGCTCCTCGCCTTCTTGGTTTATCCGTCCCGTTATAGGCCCGATGATTAGGTTATCAGAAAAGCATCGAGAAGAGAAAAACCTGAAATGAAAAAGAAAAGGTGAAGGTATGCAGATCCAGGGGCGGTTGAGCCGCATTATGGACCACGGTCTAGTTGTGCCTCCGTCCATGCCCATGGTATTTCGAGTGGTTAGTTATGTACACGCGGCACAAATGTCATCACTTGATTGGGACTGGGACGGAGGCCAAATTGCTAGTCAAGCTCTGGACGAGCTGGACAGTCCTGCTGTAGAGTAGTTCGGACTTGCTTGACGGTGTTCAGGGGCTTTACTACCGAATTGAGGTTCTGCCTAAAAAGGCTACTCTATACTTCTGCTGCAAGGGCCGCGGTGTGCTCCTCGGTACAGAGGGAGCGTTCTGTATTTCTGTTGACCGTTATGACACCGCGTGGTCCGGGCATCTTAAGCTTGAGGTAGGCGTAGTGCGACCACCGCATTGAATCGAGCGAATGCGGAGCAGTGCATGATAGCCACTGCGGAAGGGGATGATATCGAAGATTAACTCTTTGCTTCGGAAATTATCCGGGGATCCAAAGACCACTTCCAGCGTGATTGAGCCCGTACAGCACGTCTCCGCACCTGGTATGACACCATTAAAGGTGGTTTTTGTGGGCTTGATCCTTGAGGGATCGATGCCCATTTTGTGCACTGTATCCTGATAGAGCATGTTCAGGTTGCTGCCACCATCCATAAGGACTCGCGTAAGGTGGAATCCGTCAATAATTGGGTCAAGGACCAGTGCGGCTGAACCACCATGACGAATACTGGTTGGATGGTCCCTGCGATCGAAGGTGATCGGACAGGAGGACCATGGGTTGAACTTTGGGGCAACTGGCTCCATCGCGTAGACGTCCCTGAGTGCACGCTTGCGCTCCCTCTTAGTGATATATGGGTGGCGTATATCATGTTCACCTTTTGATTTTGGGGGGGGGGGAGGATTTCTTCTGTGCCCCTGTGTTCGGTGGTCGGGATTCCTCGTCATCGTCATCGCTTTGCCAACCTTTCTCCTTATTCTCGGCATTTAACTTGCTGGCCTATTTGAAAACCCAACATTCCCTGTTGGTATGATTGGCTGGTTTATCAGGAGTGCCATGGATTTGGCATGGTCGATCTAGTATGCGGTCCAGACTGGATGGGCCCAGATTATTTCTCTTAAATGGCTTCTTCCGCTGACCGGACTTAGAGCCACTGAATCCGGCGTTGACCGCCGTGTCTTTGGTGTTGTCACCGTTGTTTCGACGCTTATGTCTATTGCGTCGGGGCTTACCGTTGATGTTTCTGGCTTTAGAAGTGCCAGGTTCGCTTGTATTGTTGTTGCTACAGGCTAGCCAGCTGTCTTCGCCCGCACAAAAGCGGGTCATGAGTGTCATGAGGGCGGACATGGACTTCAGTTTTTCCTGGCCAAGGTGTTTGGCTAGCCATTCGTCACGGATGCTATGCTTAAAGGCCGCTAGGGCTTCGGCGTCCGGACAATCGACGATCTGGTTCTTTTTAGTTAGGAACCGAGTCCAGAATTTCCTGGCTGACTCTCTGGGCTGTTGGACTATTTGACTTAGGTCATCGGCATCCGGAGGTCGGACATATGTGCCTTGGAAGTTATCGAGGAAGGCGCCCTCCAATTCCTCCCAGCTGCCAATGGAGTTTTCGGGCAGACTGTTTAATCAGTACCTAGCTGGTCCCTTGAGTTTGAGGGGGAGGTATTTGATGGCATGAAGATCATCGCCGCGGGGCATATAATTGTGGAGAAGAAAATCCTCAATCCATACCGCGGGGTTTGTTGTGCCATCATATGATTCGATGTTTACGGGTTTAAACCCTTCTAGGAAATCATGTCCCATTACATCATCGGTGAAGCAAAGGGGCTGTGCAGCGCCTCTATATCGGGCCAAGTCGTGACGTAGATTGGACGGAGCTTGTCTGCGGTTTTCGGCCCGGACGTGGTTATGTTTGTCATGGTAAGCCAGATGGCCATCATCGCACGTCGAGGCATGCCCCCGTGATCCCTAGATTGATCTTCTCTGACCTGCTCTCCTTTCCAAATTGTGTCGCAGGTCATGTGTATATCCCCGAGCTGTTGTATTTCTGTTTGTTCGGCGAGGTAGTGCAGGCTGGTGTTCGGCTTGGGGTGCCACTTTGTCCCGGCCACGTGGTGGTCGGTCAGCCGTATTGTACCTTGGTAGGACGGGCTCCGGCGCCTCGTCATCGAACTGTGGTAACAGTTTGCGCTTCGGGTAGCTTTTGGTTGGGCGCTCGAGGCCATATTCCTTGGCTGCAAGGACATCAGTCCATCTTTCAATGAGCAGATCTTGATCAGCTTGAAGTTGCTGCTGCTTCTTTTTCAGGCTTCTTGAAGTGACAATTAGCTAACACTTGAAGCGTTCCTGTTCGGCGGCTCTTCGGGCATGATGAAATCTTTGTCACCGAGGCTAACCTCGTCCTCGGAGAGCGGGAGGTAGTTGCTATCCTCCGAGTCTTCGTTCATGGCCTGTTCGCCAGGGCTGACTCGCCCATCATCCCGTTCCTCCTGTTCGGAGGTTGGTTCAACGGGGTCTTCATTGTTTTCGGCACCGTCCGGCGTGTTGTCCTCTTTTGTGACGGTATTGTTGTTTTTACTACGGTGTGGCTTAGAGGGGTGCCGCTGACGTTGGCACTTCGGATGTATCTTACGAGGTTTATCCTCGATTGGGTTTCTATTGCCGCCGTTGTTTTCTTTTGGTGTATCCACCATGTATATGTCGTATGAGGAGGTGGCTGTCCAACGCCCTGTAGGCAGTGGTTCTTGCTCCTCTCCGGCATTGTCGTCCATACCGTCGATGTCTTCGGAGTCATAGTCGAGCATGTTGGTTAAGTCGTAGACAATGGCTACATAGTGGATGGTGGGTGGGAAACGAAGTTCTTCATCGTCCACTTCCCATTCAAACCGGACATAGTTTGGCCGAGAATCCCCTGAGAAGGAGAGGGACTTCAATGAGTTTAACACATCACCAAAAGGCGAGTGCTGGAAGATGTCCGCGAAGCTGAACTCCAAGACCGGCGCCCAATCAGGTTCGACGAACGCGGATGCACGCGATCCGGGACCCATGGCCGGGACGAGTCCGGGGTTCCGATAACACCAGCTAGCCTGATGTTGGGTATGTGTGCGGCTCAGGTGCCGCTGAGTCTATGGTCTCCGCGGCAGGGTTAAGCTTCCCGTCCTTGGACAACGCAGTCCGCTCCGGCTCTAGGGCCAGGGCGGCCACAGGTGCTATCTCCTGTGCGTGGCCAGATGACAGATCTAGGTCATGTTCATCATGGTGGCCGAGGACAGTCGTCATGGGCTCGAATCCGTCGAAGATCAAGTCTCCGCGGACATCGGCCACAAAATTCGGGCTTCCAAATCTAACCTGATGGCCAGGGGCATAGCTATCGATCTGCTCTAAGTGGCCAAGCGAGTTGGCCCGCAGTGCGAAGCTGCCGAATACGAAGATCTGTCCGGGGAGGAAGATCTCCCCCTGGACTGCATTGTTGTAGATGATTGATGGAGCCATCAAGCCTGTCTCCGACGTCACAGCGGAACTCTCAATGAAAGCACCAATCTTGGTGTCAAAACCGGCGGATCTCGGGTAGGGGGTCCCGAACTGTGCGTCTGAGGCTAATGGTAACAGGAGGCGAGGGACACAATGTTTACCCAGGTTCGGGCCCTCTCCATGGAGGTAATACCCTACTTCCTGCTTGATTGATCATGATGAATATGAGTATTAAAAGAGTTGATCTACCACGAGATCATAATGGCTAAACCCTAGAAGTCTAGCCTATGAGGTTGTGATTGTTGTGGCTTAACCCTAGAAGTCTAAACCCTCCGGTTTATATAGACACCGAGGAGGTTAGGGGTGTACAAAGTCGGTTACAGAGAAAGGAATCTACATATACGAATCGCCAAGCTTGCCTTCCACGCCAAGGAGAGTCACATCCGGACACGGGACGAAGTCTTCTATCTTGTATCTTCATAGTCCAATAGTCCGGACAAAGTATGTAGTCCGGCTGTCCGAGGACCCCTTAGTCCAGGACTCCCTCGGTATGACACACTGAAGGAATTCCTCATGAAGAAAGACTTCAAACCCAGTTCACTTGACCCAACTCTTTTCACCAAAACATATGATGATGAATTATTCGTGTGCCAAATATATGTTGATGATATTATCTTTGGTTGTACTAACCAACGTTACAGTGATGAATTTGCCTATATGATGAGTGAAGAATATCAAATGTCTATGATGGGAGAATTGAAATTCTTCTTAGGTCTTTAGATTCGTCAACAATACAATGGCATATTCATATCTCAAGAGAAATACCTCAAGGATGTGTCGAGGAAATTCAGCATGCAAGATTGCAAAGGCATCAAAATCCCTATGCCCACTAATGGCCATCTATGCACTGATGAAAATGGTAAAGACTTCGATCAAACGGTATACCACTCCATGATTGGATCTTTATTGTACCTATGTGCATCTAGGCCGGATATTATGCTTAGTGTTTGCATGTGTGCCCAATTTCAAGCTACACCGAAGGAATCACATCATAAGGCTGTGAAGCATATTCTTCGATATCTAGCTCACACACCAACACTTGGATTATGGTATCCCAAGGGCTCTTCCTTTGATCTCATTGGATATTCGGACTTTGACTATGCTGGTGATCGGGTGGACCGCAAGTCAACGTCAGGCACATGTCATTTCCTCGGACGATCCTTGGTATGTTGGTCCTCGAAGAAGCAGAACTGCATATCACTCTCCACTGCAGAAGCTGAGTACATTGATGCTGGATCTTGCTGTGCTCAATTACTATGGATGAAGCAAAAGCTCAAGGACTATGGCATCAATGTGAAGAATGTGCCACTCTACTGCGACAATGAGAGTGCTATCAAGATTGCACACAACCCAGTTCAGCACTCGAAGACAAAGCACATCCAGATTCGTCATCATTTTCTTCGTGACCATGTGTTGAAGGGCGACATCTCCATCGACCACGCAAATACTGAAGACCAAGTGGTCGATATCTTCACAAAGCCCTTGGATGAGAAGAGATTTAGAAGGTTGCGGTGTGAGCTAAATATCTTAGAATCTTCGAATGTTCTTTGAAAAAGACACACATCCTAACACATATGCTGACTTGATGACTTAGATGTCCAACACACGAAGTAACATTTTTCTTCAATCAATGAAGACTAACCCTCTAAGTGTGAAGAAATTAATGAAGAAATTGATTATCAGAACCCTACGAGAATTGTACGAGGTGTCTGAAACCATCATTCTTATACGGTGGGTTACGCCACCAAGCAAAGTTGAAAATCTTCAATTTGAGTTTTTCTTCATTTTTGAAATACCCCAGTTTTTCAAATTCTTCAACTTTGCACTGTCTTCACTCTTTTCGTCGTTGTTCTTCATTGACTACATATATATTTGAGTTTATGTCCTCTACAACATTCACTTATTGCTAATTCTTCAAGTTGTTTTTTTGCTAAGTGAATGTGATAGGACCTGTTCCCCCTCTGTGCTAAACTCAACCCAGTCCGTTCACAAATTCTTCATGTGTGTTCTATTTGAAACCTGTTCAAATTCTTCACTGTGTCCTTGTCAGCTGAAGAAATTGTGAACGAAACTTTAAAATACTCTTATCTGAATTTTCGGCTTTTGCCGCTCAAACCGATACACATCCCATGATATACTTATCTATTCACCCATGATCGCCACCTCTGAGTACGTGGGTGACACATGTCGCGCGAGTGAGAAGGGTCAGGGGCACGTTCGTCCAATTTCCTCGGACGAGCGGTTTTTCACCTCAGCTATAAATACCCCCTCCCCTCCTCACTCCGTTCTTAATCCGCTCGACCTCACTCCCTTGCTCGAGCTCTCAAAACCTAGCGCCGCCGCTACTTCCATCATCGCCGGTGAGGAAGAGCTTCACTACCTCGACCTCGTCGCCATTGTACTCGCGCCGGTCGTGGATATCTTCTCTCCACCGCTACCGTAGACGTCTTCCGCTGCCAAGTTAGGGCGTGGAAGATCTGAGCTGACGAACTTCTCAATCTACACTTCCAATTCGTCGTGTTCGTCGTCAAGGGTAATTAAAAGTTACTTTTATTGCCTTTATTACTACTGATGATTTTCATCAAATCTTCAAAAGGTGTTTATTCCTCAACTTCCACACTCTAAACACCTAGCACTACTACAAAAAAATACACTTCCGTGATGATACGTGTTTGTCACAGTAGGTCGCGTTTTTTGTCATGCATGTACATCCATGACAAATTTATGTCAGAATGAAGATAGTCATACATGTGCTATCATAGAAGTGTTCCATGACATCACCAAAATTATCATCACGGAAGTGTACACTTCCATGACGATAAATCGTGCGTCACAGAAGTGCTTTTGTCAAGGGTGACCGACACGTGGCATCCACCGTGACGGAACGCCGTTAAGCTATCGGGTCGGATTTTGTATCTGATAACCCGTTAACAGCCCCGACCAATGGGAAATTTCCACATGTAAATTTTTGATTGGCCGAAGGGAACACCTGTCAGCTCGTTACTGGGCCAGATGTCGCCCGTCCATTGGAGGAGACATGCCTATGGTACGTCGACACATGGCTGGGCCCAATAGAGGCCCATATAGGTTAAAAAGGCCGGCCCAGTCAAAGGCCCATAGATCTTAATCAGGTACTAGTGGGCCAGCCCAATAACGGCCTGCTTAATAAAGGCCCATTTACGGCCTGAAACCAGATCTGGCCCGTTAATTGGTCGTCCAATATTTGGGCCCATTTACGGCCCGAAGCCAGATCTGGCCCGTTAATTGTTCGCCCAATATTTGGGCCCATTTGCGGCCCGAAGTCAGATCTGGCCCGTTAATTGTTCCCTGAATGTTTGGGCCCAACTACAGCCCAGTGACTTTCGGCCAGTTAGAGGCCTGATGTAGACATGGGCCCATTTCAGCCCGGTGTGACTTTCGGCCTGGGAATGGCCCGTGCTGCCCATGGGCCATATATGGTCCGACGGGACATCGGGCCCACTAACGGCCCGTGCTAAAGGTGGCAACAGTTAAGCCCAATGTGACTTTGGGCCTGTTAAAGGCATGTCGTGTAATTCAGGCCGTTGATGCCTGTACTAAGTTTTCGGCCTCTTAATGGCCCATGATATCAGTGGGCCAACTAAGGCCCGAGATATGTTTCGGCCTGGTAACGGCCCGTGAGCTAACTGGGCCCATAACGGCCCGGTCTACATTTCGGCCTGCTGAAGGCCCGTCGACGACTAGTGAAAATTGAGGCCCAACATGCATTTTGTCCTGCTAAAGGCCCGTGGTTTCATCTCGGCTGTAACAGGCCAGTACAATATTCAACCTGTTAATGGCCCAACGCTACCTGGGCCAAACTAAGCGCTGGGTCGACAAAAGGCCCAATAAAAATATAGGCCGGTGTAAGTTTGGGCCTGGCGCAATGTGTGAAGGCCCCAATCATTTGGGCCCTAGAAAGACACAGGCTGGCCCAATTGTGGCCTGCTAAAAACCTGGCCCGTTAGAGTCAAATTTTTTGGCCTGGTCGACTACATCTGATTTTTTTCAGATAGCGAATGATGGCAGTAACTAATAGGAATTAAGAACAAACCTACTCTATACAATAAAGAAATTACAGCATAGTAACTAAGAATAAACCTACACTATACAATAAAGGATTTAAGGTATATTACATCCACTGGGAATCGAAGTTCGCCAACAGTGATCATAAAGCGCAACGAAGAAGCAGATTACAAAAACTGGGCACCATTGTAGCGTAAAAAAATAATACTGAACCGAGACCACTTCCAAGACAGTTCAAGAAAGGTTAGCCTTGCGGGGGAACTGCTGTGCAAGCTACTGAGCAAGGTTGTGAGACTGGCCTAGCATGTTGGTCATAGCTTCCATGTGTAGCTGTTTAGCGATGAGGTTCTCATTGGTGTTCTCCGCAATCTTTCTTAGAGATAGGACTTCAAGTAGAAGTTGAGTTGCAGAATGCCTTTCTGCTAGAACTTGGGACTGAAGAAGTCGAACTGATTCAGACAACGAATTCTGTGAGCTTGTCTGACTGTTAGTCTCAAGTAACTCGAACACTGCATCAAGACAAGACTTTGGGGTTGTCTCGCTATCTTCAAGATGTTTTGCCTTCTTTGCTACAATATATGTTGGGTTTGTCTCACAGCCTTCAGCAGACTTGTGCATGCCATTAGGCATATCACCCTGAAATAAAGCAAAGAGATGACAGGTTTTGCACATGTATAAACAAAGATGATAATTGTTCTATCAATTCTATCCAATTTCAAATTAGAAAATAAAGAGTAAGTTCAAAATATCAATAGCATAATTTGGCATTGTTCATAATGCGGGGAGCTTCACCACACTATTGGATTACCATGTCAACATAACAAGCATAGATGCAGCGCAAAGAAAATCATTGTATCTATTTTGGATAATGTGCATGGCATGTTGTTCATATCATCAGCCACATCAGTAAGATAAAACAGGAGATGACAAGGTGCAAACGTGGGCTGCTTCACCACACACTGGATTATAGATCCACAAAACCAAGCATACATATAGGGAGTATTAAGTAATGTGCATGGTATGAATAAGAAATTTGGTTTTACAAGTAAAGCTTAGAACTTATGGTTCTTATGAACATGCATTTTGGTAGAAGTAGCAAACTAAACAGCAGTAAACGATAGGGAGTATGAGCAAATTAAACAATAGTTGAGGATAAAGGATTTAGAAGGACTGACTTACATTAACAGTTAACACCGGCTTTATAATGCCCTTCTCCATGTCAAGGGAAGGATAACTCAAGAATTTCAGCACAGAATCTTCTTCATAAGCATTGCCTGTACTCTACATTTTGTAGAGAGTAATTATAGATATGATAATAGTGGAAGGGATAGAGGATAATGAATATAAGATGCAGATTGATGCTACATAATCAACTACCAATCCCTGGAAGTACAAGCATTACAGGAAAAAATGTACTGACAAGAGCAATGGGCTACACTTCTGCACTGGCATTGTCTGTGTATTCTACTTGTTGGTAAGATTAAATATAGATCTGATCTTTTTTAGTAAATGGTGGGCGAGAGAGATAAGATGCAGAATGCTACAAAATGAACCAATCCCTCTTCCCATAATACAAGAGTGTTTTGAACACTGGTGTACTGTACAAAACGTTCTTATGTTATTGGGACGGAGGGAGTAGCTATTAATGTAAGTACAGTGATAGACCACGTTCAGTCCTTACCAGAGGACTGCAGAGCTAAACCTCTTCAAAAGCATTGTGTTGATTCTAAATTTGTGTAAGAGTCCATACGGATCTTATAATGTCCACCAAATGGACGATTACGAGGCTAACATGTGCAGTGATGCTACATAATCAAACAGATATGAAAGTAAGTATGGTCATACAGGGCAAGAGGTACTCACAAGAGCAATGCAGTGTGCAGTATAGTTGCGAGATTCTGTGGTCCCTTGAGAACGAATGTTCTTCTGCTAACAGTTTTCGTACAAGTGATACATTAAGGAAAATGCCGAAATGTAGTTCATATTGTGATGTGATATCATAGACAGTACCTTACGCTGCAGCCAAGACCAATGTGTAACAAGATTATTCCAGTCACCGTCGGATAAATGTAGCACCGGAGACTTTACAGAAATTTCGTTCAGAGGCTTGCCATCGAAGTGCGCTTGCCTCAGGTAGGAACGATACTTCATCAATGAGTGCTTGAAAAGCACAACCAACTCTTGCTCGTCATCACAATCCAGTTTGCTCCTCACCTATTTAAAAGAATGAAATCTTGTGTCTTCTGTCAGCAGAAATATATGCAGTAATGACCATGAATAACATTAGTACATTACTTATGCGTAAGTTGCCGAGGAAGACTGGAAATTGTTCTGTGTCTGCGGTATAATCTTTCCACGAAGGAAAGATGCGCACAAAGTTCCTGACAACAACATAAGCTTCGTGTTCTAAACTGCGAAGAAATGGAACAGGGGTCCTATTTGCTGCAATTGGGGCTCTCTCTGGTTCGAAAAGGGATTTGGCAACTGGATTTGGTGTACTCTTTGCTGGAATGGGGGTTTTGCGTCGTACAACTGGTGCTATGTCAACTAGCATAATCATACTGTTTGCTGCAGTTGGGGTCTGCTGAGTTGGGGCATCAGAAATGACCAGTGTAGTAGGGCTAGAGTCTGCTAGAGTTGGGGTATTTTGTGGGTCAGGTGATATTGTAACTACACCTAATGGGCTATTTGATTTATCAGGTGCCACTACCTTTTCCAAATACTTTGCTTGTGCTCCTCCACGATCAGCAATCGCCCTCTTCCTTTTGAACGTCTGATACACAAGAACAGCATTTGAATGGATAAATATGGTATGATGACAGATGGAGTATGTACTAAAAATGGATAGGCAGGGCGTATTCACATACATGATGTGTAAACTAAGCTAATGGCAGTTCAACAAAGTAGAAGCAATGCAAAGCATTGGTTGCAAGATATGGGCGAGCAATGTAACCTTGGAAAGTTAGAGCAAGTACCTTGATGGGTGAATAAGATAGGGAATCTTCCTCTGACTCCTCCACTAGGGAGATACATTGACTTAGGTCTCCGTCTAGCTCAGAATCACGGTTAGGATCATATTCTGAGCATGAATCTGTAGGTGGAGAGCGTTTGCATTGCATTGCATCCAGACCTGATTTCAGTCCATTAATGCCAAGTTTGACAGCCATGGCATTGTTCTGCTTTATTATTTTCATGCGCGCAAGCTCATAATCATTATGATGCTGTTCAGAATCTGAGATTCATGAAAACATAAAAAGTAGTCAGATTATCTATGGAATGCATTGCGGATTCAACTTGGAGAGTGTCTCCCTATAAACCCCTGCATATGCAAAGTTCACCTCCCCAACCGTGCTGACCAGACCACACACAGAAACACAAACCCATTATGTCTCTATAACAGGCAGGCACACATTTCAAAACTGAAGTAGGAACATTAGAATCATATGAAATTCGTATTTGAACAAATAAACTAAGCAATTATGAGTGGCATAATGTTTAGCTTCAAGGGTGGAGTGTTGGTAGTGCGACACAAAGCAAGTAGGTAGATTGTATTCCATGTAAAAGCTCGAAACCTATGTAAAAGCTGGAAATGACACTTTCTTTCTATACAATGCAGTGTTCGTTATCCACACATGATGGAAGAGATCACATAGAGAAATACTATTCACTCATGTCTACGGTTCCAGTATTTAGAAACAGGTTGGTCCACCCTATGAGAATATTAACAACAAATATGACAAGGCAAGCATAGATGTAGTGAATCAATCATTTACTTGTGAGCTTATTAGGACAAGTATGCAGAATTGTAACTGTAGTAAGAGACCGTCCAAATTCTGAATGAAGAAGTTTGTCTAGCACTTATTGTTTGCAACTAATCGACGTGAATAATTGGATATTATATAGAATGAGTAAGAAAGACAAGTAAAATTGTCAACAAACCTGACTTGCAGTAGTAATCTGGGTCAATGTCACTACGACCAACAATCCAAAATGACTAGTTTCTATTCCAAGGGCCGGAATTTTGAAAACTCTGTGAACTTTAGAGGTACTAAAGATTACCGAAATACATCTGAACCATTAAGTGTAGGTAGTACTGAGCACACAACAAACCCTAATGACAGTCCTGCCTAATGAGTAATGAATCAATTAGAAAATGGATGTTGAGGAGTGGCTGCTGAGTGTTGAGGACGTATCTCAGGATAAATCGGGTTGGCTTGGTGGGTGTTGCACGCCTGAGCCCTGAACGGACTGGGAAGGTAGGCACGGCGGTGCGCCCGAGCAGCGGTGACGCTGTTGGGCGAGTGGCTCCTGGCCTCCTGTTAGTCCCGCGTCTCCTCCTAGAGTCATGCCGTCCGGGGACGGCAAGTCACCGGCGAGGCAGGCGGCTGGGGGCAAGTAGAGATCGGAAGCGCGCAGCAGAACAGAGGGGAATCGGGGCCTGGGACGACCCAAAATCCCAGGGTGAGCCGGCCCACCGTGGGCACCCTGTAGAGATACACACCCGAGCGATGAACATGCATTTTTGAAACTAATTTAGGAACATTTAGCTGACAAATTAAACAACCCTATTTTAACAATATCAGATTCGTATTTGAACATCTAAGCTTGTTTAGCTTGATGGGTGGAACAGTGTTATTATGACACAAAGCACGTATTCTGATCTTAAGTGATCATAAAAGGGGGAAACTCTAAGCATATATTTTCTAGCAAAAGAGGGTTTCCCCTCCGATTTCTATTAAAGAAACCACCACGGAACCAACATGATCAATTAAACCATAAGCATGATCAATTAAACCGTATTATGGCTGTGCCATGGCAGATTTGAAGCTGCAAACCGGAGAAATGATATTTAGCATCCATTGTTTGCTTCGAACTAAGAAATAATTCTAAGAGCTGAAAAGAAAGTAGAGTAACCAAGTTAAGATCTATTTTCTGGTTGAGATCAAAAAGTTGAGAAGATATGAAGTACCACCTCTCTTGCGGCGCCGTGTAGGCATCGGGGGTGCGATGGCTGTCGGTGGCGTTGAAGCAGATCTGCGACGGTAGACGGGTGCATCGGGGGATAAGTCCCGTTGCGATGGAAGAGAAGGTCGTGTGAGCGGCCCCGGCAAAGAGGACGACGGCGCCGATGAAGCGAGAGGACGCGATGCAAGGCTATTGGTCCGTCGCTGTGGATGAGAAACGTCCATCTCTAGTAGTGGACGACGCGGTCTTGGTAGGCGCTCCGGCATGGTGGAGGACGGTGGCGATGGATGTGGTGGAGGACGGCGGCGATGGAGGGAGTGGCGGACGGAGGCTGGTGTCGGGATGGGGTGCTCTAGCGCGGACGGTGTATGAATGGGAAAATGGAGGGAGAGGTACGTGGAACCATGTTTTTGGCACGCGCCTGTCTGAAATATGAGAAAGTTACGAACTTAGCCCCCGTTTAAAATTTGGACGTCTCGTCGGTTGGGGATAGGACGGTAATCTCGCATCTCACCAATATTTGCCCAGAGCGATTTCGGGCGAGGAGAGGGTGGTTGGCGCCCATGGTTGGCGCCCATGGTGTATGAACTGGGCTGACAGGTAGGGCGGTTGTGTCACGTCTGAGTGAAGTTACAAACCTGCCCCTATTGAAAATATTTGCCTACATCAATTTCGGCCGAGTCGAGTTTGTTTTGCCGCCCACCGTGTATGAATGGGGAATGGAGGGAGAAACAGAGGTCTTTCGGACGAGCTTGAATCAAATGTGTTTTGCCGCCCATGTTTGACGCCCACCGTGTCGGAATGGGCTCAGAGGCGGTCGTGTCATGTCTAATTGAAGTTACTAACCTACCCCTATTTAGAGCAGTGGAAATCAGGCCGATGGATTGTCCGTGTAATGGGTAGACAGTAATTTCCATCTCCCAAACACTTGGCTTCGGGCAGCCGACGTGGGAGTGGACATTTTGCTGCTTCTTTCGAATTTTGGGACAATAAGCATCCACATTTACCCTGGCAACTAAATTCGAATCCACTTTGTATTCCTATATTAATCTTGATAAATCATTCTATGTGTTTTTATATATCTTCGAAAGGACGACAAAGATGTATTCCACTGTCATATATGAATATGGTTTACAAATGCCGATACTCAAATTCAGAAACTAGAATCCAGTTTAAGGTGAATTAGAATATTTGGAACACTTGATGTCCAACCCAAATGTCACACGCAGCATAATGTGTACTCCCATTTAGATATGTACACAAGCGATGTATCAAAATTCAAATACTGAGTCAATCAACCAAGAATGTACAAAACTAACAGACATATAAACACTTATAGAGTATATGGATCAATTATATCAACTAACATACATAAGCCAGGCCGCTGTACTTTTTTTTTTGGCTACAACAACATCCTTTTTATAGCCAGCATCTTGGCCCTTTCCGATGCATGCCACTTATGGTCCATCTATACTACTACTATTGCTGAATGCACATTCATCCCGATTGGCATATTTGTAGGTCTGGCACAGCAATCCAAATGAAATGTCTCCGAGTCTTAACAATTAATACAGACTTGTGCTCAAATAAAATTACAAACCAAAAAACAAAAAAAAACAATTATTACATGATCTGTAAAACAAATGGTTTGAGTGATTACATGAACAAACAACACAAAGGTTATTCAACTATGGAAAGAACATTTCACCTATGATTTACCAAGTAGGAATTTAATTTCCTTTTTTCCTTCAGGACCTTAACAATCTGGTCAGTCTCAGCTTGCTTCATTTTGAAATCCACCAAATATTTAATGGTTGTCTTGAGTACTGCTTGTAATTGTGCTGTTTGCTTCCTCAACATGTCAACTTCATCTCTAAGTGCAGAAGCAGAATCTCTTTCTACCACTAGTTTAGCCTCTAGAGCATCAGCAGTTGGCAATTCATAATGCATGATTGGGCCGGTGCCACTGCTATGGGATGATGCAACGTCCGTGGGGACCTCGGTCTTTGATCTTGGGCTAACTTGTTTTGCCATTAAAGTTCCGATTGGATTTAGAAAAGTTGAAGTTAGCAAAACATCTCAACTGGGAGTTATAACAGCAAACCAGTTAAACAAACGAGGAATTAAAGAGTTTCAATTGGATGCTGAAAAGTACAGTAGTTATTAACATCATTGTAACCCACTGTTGCAGCAGCAAAGCAGTTAAACAAACAAGTAGATATCTAAGTTAAGGCAAACAGGTAATTCTTAACAGTAAGTATCAAACACATAGATAGGCGCAGTCTACAATATGATTAACAGGTTGTGCCATTATGTAATCACTAGCAAACTAAATTAAGCCAAGCAACATAATTGAACAATTTTGCAATAAGTGGTAACTAAAATTCCGAGAAGCAGTTAACTGAACTTACGCTAGTTCTTTGTACAGGCACACTGCAACTTCTTTTTTGCTTACAAGGTTGTACAAAGGAGTCCATGGCATCAATTGCTTGGATACGCAGTCCCAATACTTCTTTCTTCCCACATTGCATGGGTAAGTCGAATGGTTAATCTGGTAAGATGGTGCGTCCTTGATATGTTATATGAGGACGTGTAGTCAGACTAGTTGTAGCCAAACACATCACACTGGCTTTTACTATATATTTCATGCGATTACTTTTGCCATATTGAGATCTAAGCAATCTACAATAGGATGAAAAGACCGGCATCCTTCACATTATTGGTGAACTCAATTCATAGAAACAAGCAATTCAACCATTCTTTGGGTAAATCAAAAGTGCCACTGGAATATTTTTCACTATCCAATCATACACGCAAAAAGGGGCGAAGCCACCATAGGGGCTGGTATGGGCGGCTGCCTCAGGTGGCTGGAAAGTGTGCACCTAGTTTGAGTCGTCCAGGTTGGCCCACACTTGTTTTGTCCGTCCCAACGCATGAGCATGCAATATAAAAAATGAAGAAAAATGTTTCAATTTGGATGGGCCAATAACATAAGTGCAAGGCAGGCCCTATAGCAGGCTCGTGGCCCATATGAGCGCCTCCCATATCGATCGACAGCAGGAAAAATCCCAATTCATTCGCTCCAGCCTCCAGTCTGGTTCGCTCCTAACCTAGTCGCCGCTGGACAGACCGACACAACACTTCCTCGCACCCTCGTTGGAGGGCGGTCGTCGGGCTTCAAGCGAACGGAAGGACAAGAAGATGAAGATCCAACCTTGGGTGTAGCCTGCGTGGGAGGCAGCGGCGGCAGCACGGGCATGGCATCGAGCTTGCGCAAACGGACAGTCGCAGCTTGCAAGAGTAGCATGCGCAACGAGTAGGTACATCACATCCCTGATTATATCTAATTCAATTCTTCAATTTCTGGCCAATAGTTAAACTTGACGGTGTTGTAAAACTGCTTGTATGTAGGGAATCTATGAGAAAATGAAACCAATTTCTACTTATTTTATAACTCCCCCAATCAATACTGAAATGACTGAATCTGATGTATCTAATCAAGTTTCCGGTGCAAACATACAAGCTCATGTTGTTCTTGAGCCTAAAGTGTCTAATGAACAGACTGCTAATGAAGGATTTGATGCAAACATTTTACATGCTCCTGGTGATGAACATATAGTGTCTAATGAGGGATCTAATGCAAGCATTTTGCAAGCTCATTGAAGGATTTAGTGTCTAATGATGATCTACTATGTTGAGAGAGACAGAGATTTGCAGGCATGGATGATAAGCAAATTATAGTGCATTTTCATAGCTTGAGGAAACATCGAGGCCATCTACCAGAAAGTCCCCGTATCATGACAACATAACATAAATACTTTTCTAATCTCTTGTTTGAAACTATTGGCATACTTGTGCATGAGAGATATATTGATATGAAGTTTGCGCACTGGTTATACATGCAATTACACTTTGATATTTTTCAGCCAGAGAACAAATAATTCAAGCAGGTACAGACCATGTTTGTAGTCCTTGTACACCATGTTGCATTTTGTGTTTTTTGGTGCTTGCATCATTTAGTGTTTATAATCTGAACTACTTTGGATCATTAACTGGTTTTCAAAGTGCATGTAGCTTCACATTTCTCAAGTTATGTTGATTTCCTGAGTGCAAGTGCCTTCGTATTTTTTACGTTAAATGTTTGCCCCTGGTAACTTGAATTCATGGATCAGCCACTGCACACAAATCATACACGAATGCCAGTACGAATTAAATGAAATGCAGGGACTTACGCTAGCTCGTTGTATAGGCTCACTGCAGCTCTGCTTGCGCTTGGGATGTTCCATGTACAAGTCCATGTTACCACTTGCTTGAATGTGCAGGCCTTGTGCTCCTTGCATCCCCCTCTGCATTTTTGACACGGCGAATGGTTGATCAAATAAGATGAATCGACCTTGATGTTGTACCGGAGGACAGATACTTGCAAGGTTATACAGGTGTGCAGGATGTGTACTAGATCTCGTAGCGCCGTCATGTTTCGCTAAAAATGGATTTTCTTGTTTCAGATGATATCTCCAAAAGAAATAAGAGTTAAAGTCAGAGTTGCATAGGCGTGTTAGCTAAGAGAGCAGTGAAAGGATATCCAAACATCGTCAGAACAGTGCACAAGGGAGTGATGTCTGGATACCGAGTTCGGGACGGCGTTTGGGCATGCTCGCCTAGCTAGAGTGCGGGTCACTTCAGAGCCATTGAGGGTGATGCGCTGGCGTTGGCTGGCCGCACACGGATGCAGATCTTGAGTGGCAGCAAAGCGCTATGATGCGGTGGACGAGAGCGTTGGTGAAGCCCCAACGGCCTCGGGGGCGGAGGTGCAAAGATGTGCTCGGTGAAGTAGCCCCGGTGAGCTGGGAGACGGTGTCGGTGAAGCGCACCTGATGCGGTGGAACTCGGTGTCTGTGAGGCACGTCGGTTGCGGCGGTCGATGTTATCGGTGGACCATCCGGTGCGGTGGACGAGGGCGTAGATGAGGTAGCTCTGGTGCGGTGGTGAAGCGCGACTGTCGTCTTCGTCGTCGTCGGCCTACACAGAGCTGGGGAATGGTGGGGAAAGAGATGAGACGACGGGCGATTTGAGGGATGGCGGCAAATTAGGGATTTGAGCAATCTGGGCGCGGAAGGGGACTGTGGAGAAGAGAGATTTTGTAGGGCTGGAATTGGGGCCACCAGATATTTCAATCCGAAACGTGGAAGCACGAACTTATATTGTCGTCG
>NC_041393.1:615708254-615709111 GCF_002162155.2 Triticum dicoccoides | reverse complement strand
TGGCTGGGTGCTACGCGCCCGTACGACACACATGACCACCCCGACAGGACTATGTTTCGGTGCCTTAAGGCACCTGCCTTTGTGTCCATGACATGTGGGCCCAACAGGTGGCTAGCCCACATGTCAGTCACCCAAGGGCAGTTGCCTTCAAGGCACCGAAGCAGCGTCCACCCCGACACGACCCTGGTCTGCCTGGTGCGCCTATAGTTGAGAATGCATACGAAACGAATCTTCTTTCATTTGCAAACGGATCTGTATGTATTACCATGGCCGTGTTTTCCTTGCAATAATTAGTCATTTGAAACGAGATACTCCATCCGTTCACTTTTGTAAGTCGTTTCAGAGAACTTAAAATGAACTGTTTTGCACATTGTCTGAAATGTCTTCAAGGTCTTATAAAAGTGAACACAGGGAGTACTATAAATTAATTAATGAGGAGTTATTTAAAAAAAATCGGAACGGTACCCACGCTAACGTGGATTAGAGTGTGTCACATAATTAGTTATTTGAATTAGAGTGTGTGTCACGTAGTTAGTTATTTTAATTAGAGTGTGTGTCACATAGCGATCTCCAATTCTAACGTGGATTTCGCATTTCACTGTATCCACGCTACTTTTTTAATACAAATTCATATGTATATGATGAACACCATGGTAGTGAGAAAACTTTTGGATGGATTCAAACATATGACCTACAAAATAGCACAACAAATTGAGTCAATGCCAACTTTTCGAAACTTAGTATGGCACGAATTCGGAATAATTACCCATATGCCTGGTCCTCGGTTCAAATCTTACAATGTACACCGAATTGAAACATCGATATTAAGTCTCGTACTATGTACATTCAAATGTTGT
>NC_041393.1:615702512-615707876 GCF_002162155.2 Triticum dicoccoides | reverse complement strand
CGTTCATTCTTTCTCTCCATGTTTCAATCTGTAAGTCTCTCGACTACACAACCCCTTTTTTCACTCCTGTTACCAAATGTATTTACCTCACAGAACCGCCATTGCACCCCATGCCGAGCTCTCTCCCCCCTCTCCCTCTCACCCTCTCGCGCTAAATACATGCATTGACTATCTACCCCCCTCCCAACCTCTCGTGCGCACGCACGCACGTTGTATATCTAGGTCACTCCCTCGAGACTGTCTCACTCTTTCTTCCGCACGGCGGGCCACACTCGCTCAATCTCGCTCTCTTTATTTGAGTCTCGTTTAACCTCGTTTTCTTTCGCACACAAATGATATATCTCCCTGTTCGGGCCTCAATCGACACTCTATACTCTCTCATGCAGATTGTCTATCTAGGTCAGTCCATCCAAGCCGTCGCCACTCTTTCGACCTCATGGTGGGCCACGCTCACTCAATCTCTCTCTCTCTCTCTCTCTCTCTGTGTGTGTGTGTGTATATATATATATCCGTATGTCTCGATTCACCTCGCTCTTTCTCGGACAAAAATGATATATCACCATGTTTGAGCCCAATTCGACCTATTCACATTGTATACTCTCTCACGCACATCGTCTATCTAGGCCACTCTATCCAACCCGTCTCACTCTTTAGATCGCATGACCCCTATGTGATCGGTTGACCTTACCTCCTCCCACGCACAAAATATATCTACACGTCTGTGACTGGATCATCTCTCAAGCTCTATCTTACAGCCCTCACCCTTACCAAAAGCTCAATCAGACAATATCTCTCTGGACCATATATATTTGTTCAATGAATGTCGGACCACACTCACTTTGTCTCTCTATCTATATGTCTCTCGATTGACCTCGCTTTCTCACACCGTATCTTCCACGCGTTGAAGATACTACCTCTCCATCCCTCGCAAAGCCGGAGCTATTTACATTGCAAGGGGCACTCTAACCTTGGATTAATTTGTGTAGGCATTTATTCCGGTCGGTTTAGATTATATTTTCGTAGCATTCGGCCCACAACTACTCCAAACACCATTGCAAACCACGCAACTCCCCTAGTTGATTTCCCTCTGGCTCGGTCATCGCTCTCTCGCATATCCTTTCTCGCCTTCAACGTCGCACCATGGTATTATTGAAAAAACTATGTTGTTCTCTTTAATTATTATAATTAAGCTACAGAACTACACACCGATAGTCCACTTGGAATGGAACAAATTTTGACCCACAAATTAAAGTGCTACAAACTACACACCGAGGGGCCCACATGTCATGAAACAAATTTGGACCCATATACAAATTAAAAAATAAAGGACGAGGATCAAACATGCGACCGGGCCTTCAAGCCGCACGTCAATAGGCAACATACGTAGAATAGCAATGTTTGTTGTACCCCCTTTGTTCACATAATGATTTTATATTACCACAGCCTAATTAATGGATAACATGTAATATTATTTTTAGTACTATTCTCCTTCACTTACTGGTGGATTCCATGTTTGCTCTCTCTCTCTCCTCCCCTTCTACGTTTAGACGCACGGGCAAACAGGAAGAACTCGCGGGTGATGTTGCCGTTGACCATATCTGGACGCGTTCACAAGTCACGGCACCAGTTTCACGTACTAGCAGCACTAGTCAGTGTGTACGTGCAATGCACATTAATTTGGAAGTATATTAAGTGCATGCGGATATTAACTACTAGGATATTATTTGTGTGTTGTCATGTGATTAACACTATTTTTGGCATGAAATTAACTGCACGCTAAACGTGTTGAGCGCTCGACATTAAAGCAGTCTAGGTCGTTGGATGACAAGGTATACATGTGGCTTGATGATGTTTTATATTTAATTTGATACGGCTCTAGAAGAACATTCAATCGATCAAACCATACATTTCGGTCAGTCTGACTCCGACTTTAAATTATACGACGATCGATATAAAATAAACGGAAATGATAAACGTTCGGATTTTAAGCATGGCAATCCGAACGTTTTTCATGGAAAATTTAGATTACGCAGTGGTGGCGGGGGCGTCTCGCGGTGGGAAGCGGCTCCTCCGCCGTGCTCTGTGTGTCGTCGGGCCACTGACCGGCGGCAACGGCGGCGTCTTGCGCTGTTGTTGGCGTACTCCTGGACGTTGGCCTAGCTTCAAGGAAGGCCAAAATGTTCTGGACTTCGGAGCGAGTCAACCACTACTAGAAAAAGGGCTATAGATGGGATTGACACTAATGGCGCACCAGAAAGTTGGTGCGCCATTAGTATATACTAATGGCGCACCACCTTCTGATGCGCCATTAGAGTTGAAACTACTAATGGCGCACCATCCAAAGGGTGCGCCATTAGTATCAAATTTTTTTTTGAACTAGTGCGCCTGTCCAAACATACTAATGGCGCATCCTGCTTAAGTGCGCCATTAGTAGTTGTAACTACTAATGGCGCACCAGGCAGTGGGTGCGCCATTAGTATAGAATTTTTTTTTTTTAACTAGTGCACCTGTCCAAACATACTAATGGCGCATCCAGATGAAGTGCGCCATCCAAGATGTTCTACTCGCACCAGCTCCTCGCGCGGAAGGCGCCGCTCGGCCAGATATGGTGCGTCCCCTCCCCTCCCTCCCTCCCTCCCTCACCGGCCGCCGCCTCTCGCCCCCCTCGGTCGCGGCCGCCGACCGCCGATTGCGCCCATCCCGCGTTTTCCCGCTCGGTCTGGGGCGTTTCCGGACGCGCCCGTCCGATCCGCTCCCAATGCGGCGGGTTCCCCGTCGCCTCGATCTCCTCTGACGCTCCTCTGCTCCCCTGTCCCCGTCGCAGGATGGCCGCCACGCTCCACGCCAAGATCAACCGCAAGCGCCTCGACAAGCTCGACATCATCAAAATCTGGTGAGCCCCCGACCCGATCCCGCCAATTTCTCTCTGCTTTGAGCCCGCGGTCCGCCCCGATTCTAATCCGCGTGTGCCACGCTGTGTCTGACGCTGCTGCAGCGAGGAGATCCTGAACCCGTCGGTGCCCATGGCGCTCAGGCTCTCCGGGATCCTCATGGGTGAGCCGTCCCTCTGGGTCATTTCGCTCCTTTTTTTCCCTCGCCAGATTCGTTCCTGTTCTCCCCCGGGGATGTGACGCGTGTTTGTTGCTGTTGTTGCCTGTGCGCGTGATGAGCAGGCGGCGTGGTGATCGTGTACGAGAGGAAGGTGAAGCTTCTCTACGGTCAGTCCATCTGCTTGCTGCACTTTTTTGTTGTCGAAATGTTCAGATTCTCATCGTTTCCAACTGTTCCTCGCAGATGATGTGTCCCGTCTTCTGGTAAACTTCGACTTCCAGTCTTGCCCAGTTCATCCTGCTTGGTAATTTGGTGGTTGGGTTTACGCTTGCGCTGATTTCTTCTGCAGATTGAGATCAACGAGGCATGAAAGATCAGGCCGGCCGTGGACCACACCGTCCTCCCCAAGGGCAAGGCTCAAGCCAAGTGAGTGCGCTCTCCGTCTCCATGCCCTTCTACAAGTTTCTGAATGTGCTTGTGTCCTGATAATGCGGAGCCGGCGTCCATTTCTCTCTGGAATGGGGTTTTCTTTGTGTGTTTGGACCGCGTGGTATTAGCCTGATGGTTTGCAGGGTACCAAGGTGGTTGTATGTATGGACAGCTTAACTTTGTCTGTTTATGAAATTTCTGAGAGGCTCGATAGCAATGCAGTCTCTGTCAGCTTGCTTGTTACGAATTGGTGTGTTCTGCATTGTACAGTATTGAGTTTACGATGATATGTGATTTGCGATGTTTTCAGATGTTTCTAGTAGAAGTTTCTGAATGTGTTTGCGTGGTGATGATGGAGAGTTGGTGTCCATTTCTCTGTGGAAATGGAATTTTCTTTGTGTCTTTAGACCGTGTGGTGTTAGTCTGATGGTTTAGATTGGAGGATGTTGCAAGGTGCCAAAGTGGCTGTATGAGCAACTGAACTTTCTGTGTTTATGAAATTTCTTAAGATGCCTAACAACACTGTCAGTCTGTCAGCTTGCTTGGTAACTATTGCTGTGTGCTCCATTGTGCACTACTGATTTTACAATGACCAACGGCACTACTTTGTGGTGTTTTCAGATGTTTCTAGAATTTTATTGATGATGCCATATCACTGATTGCGTGAAATGTAACTGGGATGCACAGTCCTAGCCATGGGTCCATGCTGTGAAATGTAACTGGGACGCACAGCCCTAGCCATGGGCCCTCGCTGTGTGATCCTGCTGTAACTTGACTCTGTTCTTGTGTTTGTGGGGCAGCAGCTATTCATATAGACCTTCATATGATTTTGTGTCTCCTGTCTTGATATTCTCATTGCTTGATTAAATTCATGGGTTGCAACTTTGCCTAAGGGGGGGTCGTTTGGGTGTTATAGCTGTTGATGCAAGGGTTCATGCAGGTATTTATGTCTTTGTATGTTGCTGATTGTTATGTCTGGGTTAGTCAATTTTAATCAGCTCCAGGTGCAAGGGATTGACTGATATCGGTTGATTTTGGGTTGTTCAGTGCTGACTTATTATTTTGGTATTGGTTTCTTATTCAATATCAGTCAATCTCTTCAGACTGGATGGTCTAATTATAGCAGATCTGGGGGTTGTAATGGTACTTGAGAAATAATGCTATGTTCAGAGGGGATCTTTATCACCTTGGAAAACTGTTAACATATCTTAATATTCTGTCATGTTCAGAGCGCGGACTCTTGTCGCTTGCCTTTGGAAGTTTGTTAGCACTCCAAATGAGATATTTAACCTCTTGCTACTATGTCATTGCCATTGAGAAAAGGGTTTTATGGAGAATGATATGTCTTAAGATTAAGAAAACAGTGTGTCATTTTTATCTGAAAGTGCTGCTTCTTGTAGGTATGAAGCAGTAACACTGCCAGAGAATGCGGTGGATATGGAGGTGGAGCAGCCCGTGTTTTTCACAGATACTGATACTACTAGGTTCCGCGGAATGGTAATCGTTGTCATCTGTGTATTCTGGAAGTTGAAACTGTGTTAGTCTATTGTATTCGGAGACTAATATGATGAATTGTATTCAAAGACTAATCTTCTATTGTATTCGATGAATCTGTTGTTGATGTGTGCTGTCTATATTTTGTCAAATTATACATTTTGTAACCTGTGCAAAAAAACAGAAAATAAAAAAATAAAAAAAAACCTAATATTCATACTAATGGCGCATCACTGGTCAGTGCGCCATTAGTATGCCGCGGTTACTAATGGCGCATCCCGTGGTTGTGCGCCATTAGTATGCCAAAGCACCTGGGTATACATGGCCCCTGGGAGGCATACTAATGGCGCACTGTAGCCTATACTAATGGCGCACCAGTGGTGCGCCATT
>NC_041393.1:615687626-615702410 GCF_002162155.2 Triticum dicoccoides | reverse complement strand
CCAGATACTAATGGCGCACCACTGGTGCGCCATTAGTAAAAATTACTAATGGCGTGCTAGTAATGGCGCACCAGTGATGCGCCATTAATGGCCAAATTAGGTGCGCCATTAGTAGCGGTTTTTCTAGTAGTGAACTGGCGGGAGGAGGCGACTGGCGTTGGTGCAAGGAAGGGGTCGACGGCGGCCATCCATGCCGCTGAGGGGGGCACTGGCACCCGCACGGGGACAGGCGCTGTCAACGGCGCGGCGGAGACATTCGTGTGCATGGGCACCGACACGGGCGCGCATGTCAGTGCACGCGCACGCACATGCGCTGGCAGGTGCATGGGCACAGGCATGGGCATGCGCGTCAGTGCACGCGCAGGCGCATGCGCTGGCAGGTGCACGGGCACGTGAAAGTCGGCAGGGACCTCATGGAACCCCGTGGCATCAAGCTCGGCGACAATGTGCGGCTCCCAGCCCATCAATGCCACGGGGATGGGCGCTGGCGCAGTCGGGGCGACGGGAGCCGGAACGGGAGCAGGGACAGGCGCGACGTCTTCCCGCAAGGCCAGTTCAAGCTCGTCCCAAAGTGCCTTATGTTCTTGAGACTCCGGCTAGGTGTCTTCCTCATGAAACTAGAACACTAAGGGCAGACCATCGTGATGCGGCATGGCGTACGTTTCGGTCAGGCTAGTTGGAGGTAGACGACAGGAGAATCGGAGAGGAAGAGAGAGGATTGTAGCGATACCAGGCAGTGCGGGGTTGATTTTAAACTGCAGCGTCGGCGACATTAAAAGTGGGAGCAGTTGGGACGACGGTGGGCGGCGGAGCCTGGTCAAAGGGCTCGCCTCTCGGTGAGTCTGCACAGCGGTCTGCTCGCACGCCTCCCTGACAGCCGGCGCAGCGGTCTGCTCGCACGCCTCCCGTCGACTCACACGATTGCTGGGAGGCACCTACCGATGAGAAGCAGGGACTCGTGGCGGCACGTAAACGCCCATGGTTTCAATAGTGAAAGCGTTCGCCTTAACGTGACAGGTCTTTGTTCCAAAATACCTTGGCTCTTCATTTGTGCAACTTGTCATAAGCAGCTTGTCTCAAATTGAAGAAAAAACTTACGAAGTAATATTTGTGCCATATCACATGGCCATGCTCAGTTTCAAGAATTTATGCTCACTTTTGAATTTTCTTAAATTTAAGATCCAGGATTCGAAACAATATCATAACCTGCATCATGCAATAAATTTTCAAGCCATACATCTGTCCTGTTGTATTTCTTAAGAATGGATTTGGTCAAACATTTTTCTTAGTTAAACCTCCTTTCCGGTTTATAGGGCTCAATTCAAAAATCTCAATAACCAAGGTAGATGGTGAGTGGTGGAACAATTGTTGTAGTTTGCAAAACCACTCAACTAATGCGCTTGTTTTCCTCAAAAATTGTGTTTACGAATGCATTAATTGCAATGCATGCATGCATAAAGTACATGCATTGGTCAATTTTCTCTTAATTCTTGCATGTAATGATTTATTGCACGTTGAAATCTGAACATGTGATGGGGAACAACCAAATTGAGACATATAAAATGGGAAAACTAAAATTTTGAGATAAGCCCTATAAACCAGAAAGGAGTAAAAGGATAATCCCTGCGTACCAGTGCATTGCCTGATATATTAACTCAAGTACTAGGCACGAACAAACGGGCTCAATTCTGTGATCATCCTGCTGTAGTAGTAGTAGTAGTAGTAGTACTACTAGGCAATGTAGTTGACGGGTGACCTTGACGAGCGGCGACCGAGGGAATTGAACCATGCTCGGCACGGTAGGTAACGTTGTCTAGTTACTAAAGCATCCCTCCGTTGTTCATCGGTAGTCATTATGGACCGGGGACATGAGGGGAATTTCCTAGGGATGGAATTCTGGCCGCCAGATATTTCGACTTGAAACGCTGAGGCTCGACTGGTTGGGGTTGCCTAATGTGCATACCACGCACGCCACCGAAGGACACGAGCCCGTTTTTTAGGATCAACACGAGCCAAGGTCTGGCTGGTACGCTGTTGGGTCCTACCATTCGAGAATACGAAAGGAACCTTTTAAATTGCCGAACGAATCTATGTGTATTACAATACCCGTATTTTCCTTGCAAATACTAATCTCAACGTGGTAATTGATTTATGACGAGTTGTTGAATTAGAGTGAGTTTGTTATATAGTGATCTCAACGTGGATTTCACATTTCATGGTATCCCTAGTAAGTTTTCCAATGCAAATTCAAATTTAAAAGATGAACAATATGGACGTGAGAAAACTTTGTATGTATCAAGCATATGACCACACACACACACACACACACAGACACACACACACACACACACACATAGAGACACACACATGGACACAACAACAATCCAATAAGAATAGTGCATCTATTTTTCCAACCCATGCATGTATGACACGAATTCAAAAATACTCCTTCGATTCCTAAATATTAGTCTTTTAGAGAGTTCAACAAGTGACTACATACGGAGCAAAATGAGTGAATCTAGACTCTAAAATATGTCTATATACATCCGTATGTGCGAGTCCATTTGAAGCCTCTAAAAAGACTAATATTTAGGAACGAAGGGAGTAAAATGTAAGACATCCATGGTCCTCAGTTAAATATTTAAAATGAACATGAAAATGAAACATGAATATTAAGTCTAGTACTACACTACATGCAAATGTTGTGTTTAGGCGGAGCTATGATTGTCGGGGGTCAACCCCTCGACTTTAGATAAAATTGTGGAGCTCTGTTTAGGGTTATTTAGATTATATTTGTCCCCACCCTCCCAACCACCGATTGGTTGTGCACGCCCCACCCCTCCTCCCCGGGAGAATATCATGTGCCCCCATACCTTAGATGCTATATGCCGATACGAGTTGCTTGGAGCTTGTAGATCTGAGATATAGCAGCTCACATGATGTGTCTTAACTTTTTTGCAGGAAACCTTGATGAGTTTGAGAATTGCACACAATTTGTACAAAAACTACTTGGATGCCCTTTGATCCCATATCCAACGACCTCGAAGCTCATATCACCGTAGCATCTAAGATGAAGGAGGACATCATATTCTCTTGTATGTAATAATATCATGTGCTACCACACCATAGATGATTTTGTGATACAAGCTCTTTGAAGGCGTTGGATTTGTGACCCAACACCTCCTCGCTGGTTCGAATGTTTTTTTGCAAAAAAGCCCCACAAGAGTTTGGCCACTGCTTACAAGCACAAAGACTGCTCAGATGCCATTGGATCTCAGATCAAACGACCTCCAAGCTCGTATCACCATAGCATCCAAGCCGCGATAGCACCTTATGTTTTCTCGCACGGGAGAGTATGAGGTGCTCCCGCACCGTAGATTCTATGGTGATACGAGTTCATTGAGATCTATCGGCCCACAGAAGGAGGTTTGAATGTTTTTGCAATATACGGCTGATAGAGTTTGGGAAATGCGCAGAAAGTACAAGTACTATGCATGTGCCATCTGATCACTGATCATACGACCTAGATGCTCATATCACCGTAGCGGGTAATTAAGCTACGGGGAGCACCTAATATGAGCACCGGGGAGCCGTTGGATCAAAGATGCAGCGGCACACACGAGGCCTGAATGTTTTATTTGCAAAAAAAACCTTTGGAGAGTTTGGAAATTGCGCATAATCACAAAGACTACTCCCAAGCCATTGGATCTCACTTCCAACGGTGTAAAAACTCGTATCACCATAGTATCTAAGCTGCGGGGTGGATCTGATATTCTATGCTGCTATCATTCTTGTTCGTAAACTTGCAAAATACATGTAACTCGTGCCGTTACTTGTCTAACGGTGCAAAGTGTTTGTTCAAAAAAACCATCCTACACTGAAATATCGGAACAACACACAGGGGTCCCACTTGTCATTAATCAAATTTGGACCTAAAACTAACAAATCTGAAAGACGAGATTCGAACTGGCAACCTGGACTACAAAGCGTAAGTCGATAGCCTGAAAAAACGAACGGTTGTTGGCTTTGTCCCATAACTTAATTTTATACAGTACTTGCGTTGAGTAGAGTAGAGGGAGTACCTTGTCAACACGTGCATGACTGTTGTCTCACTTACTGGTGGGTCCCAAGTCTGTGATCTCAATCTCTCTTCTCTCCATCGTCTAACCTTTGCACGGGCACACACGAAGAGCGGCGGTAGCTTGCCATGGTGTTATTACAACTAAAAAAAGCTTGGAAAATAGAAGAATCGCCTAGAACAAGAGACGTTGTGGCTGGTAGAGACGGAGCTAACCGTGCCACGTTTGCATGATGAAGCTGTGTGGCTAGTGTGGTATTTTCGACCGACTGGCTGAGTCCCGAGGTCGAACCATACGTACTACGTCTGATACAGTACATTTTTACACGCACATTTTTCCTCCATGCCGAGACGTGGCACACCCTACCGCGCGGTTTTGGGGTCCTCCCGGGTGGTGCACGCATATATTCTTCCTGACGTGGGACGCCCTACCACGCGTTTTCTGGGTCCTCCTCGGTCGTAGAGCCTGAAGCAAGTAAATGAGTCGTCAAATCACGAAAGACCACCTTTCCCGCCGAGTACATCAGTGAAGCATGGTGGCTAGCTAGTTGGGCTAGTTCGACCGATTAGCTAGGCCGCTGCCACATTTGTTTTTTCACCCCTTTTTTTATCTACTTGCCGGCAGGTAAATTTAAATGTCCACCGCGGCGTTGCTCTGGTGTTTGGGTGTGGCGGGATTTTTATTTTTTTGATTGATGGGAGCAGGCGCGGCAGGATTTTTAATTTTTTTGATTGACGGGAGCAGGCGCGGCAGCAATTAGTCATGATGACTCCGCCTGTAAAAACCCACTGCTCCCTGATGTGAGAAGTCGTCGACTGCTGTTTTACCATGGTGAAAACCAAAAGATTCCCCGCTCCTCGGCTGGCTCTCTCCGTCTTCCCGTAGATTGCATTGCCTTTCAGCCGTTTCGCCCCCTTTGCTTCCTCTCCCCATTGCTTCTACCTGGTGCCATGGCGGCGCAACAGATCACGGAGTCCGAGGTGAGGCGCCTGACACAGGAGCTCCATGCCAAGGATGCGGAGCTCAGGGCCAAGGACGTGGAGCTCCGTGAGATCAAGGAGGAGAGGATTGCCATGCTCCTCCGTTATGTGCGGGAGTTCACGGAGCTTCAAAAGCGGCAGGCGTCCACCACAAAGATGCTCTAGCCGTCGACGGCGTTGCTGCAGAAAGAGGGAGATACGATAGGCCGTCAGGGGAGCCGGCTGGAGCACGAGCAGGCCGATCGTGACGAGGTCCAGGATCACCTTAGCCACTTGGTGAACCAAGTTGCCATGCACGTGTTGCGGCTGCGCGATGCCTACCGTCGTGCCAGCGCAATGATGCCGGCCGTCGGGCTGAACCCGTTCGACCACCCGTTCGAATTCAACGAGCTGCGGCTTCCTAACCTGGTCTCCTTCTTCACCTATATCTCCGAGGAGTTGAGCCGTCTCCGTGCAATGGTGGGGGCTGAGCTGGACAAGGAGGGGTTGCGGGCTGCCGTCGCCGTTGCCGGGCGAATCCTTTCAGGGCTCCATCACCGAAATACATTCGTGCCATTGGACACCGTCTTTGACGAGCTGGCTCCCGTCAACCAGGAGCGGGCTCTGCGGGCGGTTGCACCCTACATCACCAACGTCGTGCGCCTCGAGAAGCAGAGGGACTTCGGTGGTGTTTAGGCGCCCTCTGCATGGGTGTGTCCATGTCTCAGTGCAACATAACCATTGGATAAAACTCAGACGGTGCAGATCACTCACTGTAGCACAAAGCGTGTGGGTGTGTTTGGTTGCATTCTCATCTCAATATAGGTGTTTCCTCTTCGTGTATTTTTGTCAACCTACTAGTGTGGACTCATGCACCCTTCATGGTTCATGTACTCTGCCAAACACCCAAAAGTGGGTCGAGAAGGGAACTTTTGCTCCCACCCGTGCACCCTTCATACACCCTGTCTAACACGATAGGATGTGCTTCATATGGTTCATGTTTCATGGAGTACTATAGCACCGTACTCTCCGTGCGCCGTGGACCAAGTTCTGTTAACATTGATCTCACCGTTCATTCTCGACCGGACAGTCGAAAAAGTGGTGCTATGTTACATATAGGAGTAGTTGACATGCGCACAACATCATTTGTTATCGTCATATCTTACTACACTAGCAACAAGATTGTGTAGTACTGAGTATGAACCACTGCACATGCCTAGTAGTAGGAGCACTGTGTATGTTCAAGTGGCTGCCGTGTTTCGCACTCCTCCATCGTAAGAGTGGAAACGCTTGTTGTAATCATTTTTTTCAGAATGAAAAACAGTGGACACGCTCTACTATGTGGATCCTCCTCCAGCCATGCACTAAATTACTCACTTTTGCCGACGTGTGGGATAGCCAGCACCTGGGTCCACCAGCCATGCACTAAATTACTCCGTAGTAGAGTGACGGTAGACTACCCGATCGAACCGCCGCAGTAATGCCCAATGAGCCACCAAATCAGAAAACCCCCTCCTTTCCAGCAGTAAGTTGGACGGACGAAGCAACCATCATTTCACTCTTCTCTCTCAGCTTCCTCTCTTGAAGAAAAAACCCCACTCGCTTCGCTTCTCCCTCATCTCGTTCCTCCTTTCACTCTTCTCTCTCAGCTTCCTCTCTTGGATGGACGCTGGAGCACCGGCCGACGTGATGTCTATGGCTCTGGCCAAAACCGTCGAGGATCATGGTATGAAGAAGTGCAAGCACGCCGCCGAGACTACCACAGACAAGCTCAAAGCCATCGCCCTGTCCAAGCCCCCCTCTCCAGGATCCCTCATTAAGCAAGTCCAGGTAATGTCTCTTGTTGACAATCTTTTTCTCGATCTTGATCATGTTTTTTCATCTAACACGCAGTACTAGTACTGGTAGTACTACTTTCTGGGTGATCTTGCATGTGATTTTAGTGTGCCAAATGACGGTTCTAAATTCCACTTTTGACCAAAACATGCGAGAGGTTGACACTGATTTCTTATAGATTACTTTCAACTACTCCCTCTGTCCCAAATTTCTTGTCTTAGATTTGTCTAGATATGGATGTATCTAATACTAAAATGTGACTTGATACATCCGTATCTAGACAAATCTAAGACAAGAATTTTGGGACGGATGGAGTACTTTATGAACATCAATGCTACCTTTTAAGAGGGTATATTTGCCTCAGTAACTTGTGTTATGGATATTGCATGTAATCCCTCTGCTCTCATGCCTTTGAAGACATGTTCTAGTGTCTTTGTTCACTCATTTTTGTGCGTATATGTAGTCATATATGGAGTATAATATCGAAAATCATCTTATATTTCTGAACGGAGGTAGTAATAAAATATGGTTTGAATTAGAACCAGGTCCGCGGTGGAGATGAAGTTCTCAAAGTCATATCGTGTGAACTGGAAGACCTGATGATGAGTTCTACTACTGAACTATCCAGTAGTTGTGTCCTTGTCGCCACGTGTCCCGAACTAGTGTTTTCTTGTAGCATTGTTGTCAGGCGTGTTCTCAAGGATGTACTTGACCACAACAATTTCCTTGTTGTGCCTTCTATTACGAAGGATGTGGTTTTGTAAAGCTTCCCAACAAATCTAATGCGGCTTGTCTTCATCATCATGTTTATGAGTGGAAAGACCACTCTGTTAGGTTCTCCAAGGTTGACAAGATGGTGATGGTGCATGTAGACATCTCACACGAAGTCCATGGCCTAGTCAGTTATGCGGGGTTCATCCCATAGGTCGGTGGCAAGAAATAGTCTGCAGAGTTTAGTTAATGCAACTTTGCTTGTCTGTAGTAAGTACTATTGTTCAGTACTTGATTTGTGTTTGTGAACATTGTATTGTTTATTAATACTGCCGCTTTTGGTGTGTGGTCAGTCCTGAGAACGGTCTATGTTAATGTCTGTCCACTCAATTCAGTCTGTACATTTTAAAGTATCCAGATCATATTTTTTGTGAGGACGGTTTATCAATTATGGTTACACTCCAATATCTGTATGCATTGCAGGGTTTATCGCACCCACCAGGATTTCCAGTCCCATGGATGTTCGGTCCATACGATTTGTCACGACCTTTGGACTGTCCTGCTTGTGGGAGTAAGCAGGGCCCCTACATGCCACGCGTAGTTGGACGATCAATCTTCTGTTTAGTACTTCAACATAGTGATTTCCTGGTAAGGATTCACTCGTGTCACATCAAGTAAATCTTATTGATTTACTGTCTAAATCTTATTGATTTAATGTCATGTTTTCCTTCTTTTCCTATAATTTTACGATGCAGGTTTTGCCATGTGACATTCATCACAGAATAAACCGTTTGGTTTGCTCTACGATGGCTATTTTTGCAGGTTTCACTTCTTATGTCTTGTCAGTAATGAAGGCACTGTCCATCACTTATATTACTAGAAAAAATTGGATCAGTCTGTTGTCTGAGTACAAGCTGAATCCCTATGATGAACTGCAGTTTGGTTTAACAAAAACGCCACAATTAGTCCTTCTCGCGTTTAAAAGAAATGAAGAAAAAAACTGGATCACGGTCACGTATCCTAGTCAAGTTAGAAAGCTGATCATAGCAGACCAGACACGATCGCCGCTGTATCGCATAGATCGAGCACCGGCAGTTGCTCTAGCACTGACAGCGGCAGCAGCTCTGTCTGATCCAGCTGAGGATTGGGCACCGACCGCGTCAGCGGATCAGTCTGATCTACCAGAGGATCGGGCATCGACACCGGCACCAGCTCTACAAGGAGCACCATCTCTGGCAGCAGCAGCGGCTTCGGCACCTGCACCAACACTTGCACTTGCATTTGGTCCGACCCGTGCAGTTGCACCGGTAACAGAGTGGGCTGTAGTGCGCACTTCATATACCAAAGTCCTTACAAAAACCGACATGTCCACCTTCTTGGTAAGCATTGGCCGCCCAAGTGCTTCATTCTTTTTTCTTTCCATGTTGTTTCACATGATTCACTGTGTTGATCTAACTGTTTGGGTATGTCTTCTTGTTTGCAAACAGAGAATTACTAGAGCAACGAGGGAGTCGTTCAACAATCCGGGCGACCGCGGCCAAGTTTCTCTTACCATGCGCAGCCTTGGTGTGAATGAACCTGCTCAATATACTGTAAGTACAAAGGATGGTCGCATGATGATTGATGCTAAAGGATGGTCAAGGTTCAAATCTAAATCATATCTTGCGGTAGGGGATGATGTCAAAATCGAGCTTTCTCGGCAAGTAGAGCTGGTCCAAATCAACTTTGAAATTCTTCAGTAGCAGCACGCAACTGCCGAACTGATCTATCCTTTGAGAGATTTTAATGTAATAATCTAGCATGGTGAAACAAGTGTCCTGTGTGTATAAGTAGTACGACAGTATTATTTATCACATGGTATATCGTTGATAGAATTGCAACTCTGATTGCTGGTTAGGAACTGTCGTTCGATTTCATTCCAACAGCTGCCGTGCTTTATTCAATTTTATGTATTCGCCTTGCGACAGCATCTAAAACCAGCGTAGTACCGATCGCTTGCAATATGAAAAGCGCTGAGGTAGAACACATGGGCCCCCAAACATGCAGGGTCGGCCTGCGGCCCAAAGTCCAGAACCGTGAGCCTATCTGAGTATTATATTCTCACCTGAACCCCCATAAAAAAAAGCTGAACCCCCATAATACCCATGCGTTGCAGAGGGAGTATATTTCTCGGCAAGGTGAGCCTGTGATATAAAAGATTTGTATATTTCTTTACAGAGGGAGTATCTCTCTGTCAAAAAAGATATTTATGTCTAACTAGTTACTCCTGTCTTTCTACTTCCTTTCGCTGATATGTGGGGCAACCGGCAATGGGGTCCACGTGCCATATGCACAAATTAGAGTGTACAACTTCACGGTAGACACACCCCGGTCGTAGCGCCGCAGTAATGCCCAATGAGCCGTCAAATCACAACCCCCCCCCCCCTTCTAGCTTTTGCAATAAGCTGGACGGACGAAACGGCAATATTTCACTGGACCTGAATCCCCTTCTCCCTCGTCTGCTTGTTCAGAGAAAACCCCCGCTCAGCAATTGCATAGGGTTTTCTCATGGAGAACCAGGTACGAATTCTTCATCCATCCCCGATAAATCCAAGTCCCTTAGTCGCAGGTAATCCTAGGATGGCAGCCACCGCCATTGATGTATTTTTCTTCGTACTGAATCTAGTGTGTTTCAGTTGCAGTGCCCAAAGTGCGAGTACCCTCGAAATTTATGCGCCATCGGCGAGACGCCACACTTGTTCCTTCTCATCCTACCACAGCATTTTGAAACGCGCACAGTATGTTCCTAGAATCATCTTCTCTATCCGGGATGGTGGGTTTTTTTTGAACATGTTGTGTTCTCATATTATTTTTCCTGCAGTGTATTATTTGCTCTGCCAGAACACATGTACTCAAGATGCTCGGCCTTGCCATAACTTAATACACTAGTTTAATGGTCACAGTGAAGACAAGCCATGGATATTACTTCCGCGTTGGGTTCATGAACCAATAAGATCACTGCTTTTTTTATGGTCGAACTTGGATAAACTTTCTCAAGTGTTACGGACTGAAAGTTGGCGCACGAATGTTGATGGAAATAGCAGAACATGGTCTCATCTTCACTGCGATCTTCCACCCCAACGTCGTTCCAATTGTTCATCCATGTTAGTTTTGTATATGGTTCTTGCTTGTTGCCTCGATTACTTCTTAATCCACCTATTCTGTCTAACTAATCACAATTTAACTTTAGAAGTAGCAACGAATCTCTCACGAAGATGCTACTTCTAACTAATATTTTCTTATAATTGGTGGCACGTGTAGGTTTTTTCAGTGTTAAGCAGTCTGCTCGTTTGTTACTCTGTAATAACTCGGCTATTACTAATGGCACTGAAGTTGACTGGATCGACATCCACAAGTTCCTACACTTTATTGATCGTCTTGAGGTCCTTGTGGGGCATTTCAATGGTGGAAGGCCATGTGGGATATGTGTGCCACTGCTGCACTCGTTGAACAGGTCCAACTGTGTTGAGAAACTTATGGTACGAGCTGTTTTCTGTTATATATGTTGTTCATAAACTATTGCTTATACACAGTTTTACAGCTGTGATCTTCTTGAAACAGGAACTGCCGAGTTCTATTGTTCCTATACATATGCCTGACCATGGTCGGGTCAGACTTGCGCTTGGTCACAACATGATGTTTATGTCGACCTACTCAATTCCCCTTGGAGGTGAAAAGATACTTATTCGTGGGTGGTCTCAAATAATGAAGACCCGTCCATCTTGGAGAATAAGATAGTAGATTATGTTCATGCTTTTCCATGGCTCTAAAGCGAATATCCTGTTTATTGACCACGTTGCGAGATGAAGCCGCTTTCAGAAGGTTGTGGATGCGCGGGGTGGCGCCTGGGCCTTGTCCTGGGGCTTGGCGGCCTCACCCTTGGTTAACTGTAGGCAAAGTAGCACTGTTCGAGGCGTGCTTTGTACGGTTGAACCTGTATAAGTCCTCATATTGCTTTCAGCTTTGGTTGTTAAGTGCCCCTACTGGTTTCAGTTAAGGATGTTAAGTAGTCCTGCTGCTTTTACAGTCTGTCGTGTTTCTTCAGTCCTGTCTTCCTCTAGCCACCAAAACCAAACCAGCGCCAGCGGGGCCGCCTGCTTCCGCCTCCCACGGCTGGCTGCGCCTCAACGCACGCATCACCGCCCCACCATCTCCTAAATCTTTAACGCTGACGTCCTCCGCATGCTTTGGTGCGCTCGCCATGGCGCCACCCTCTCGCGTTGTCAACATGGTCAACAAACAGCAGGATTCGGGAGAAGTACGTGGAGAGGATGATAGTAGGGGCCCACCACGTCAGCATATGGAAATTAAAATGCTTCCTCCTAGTGTTTTCCTTACATCTGGGACCCACGACATTGTGAGCGTATATAGTCAATAGACAGGAGAACAACACAAGATCGGCTGACACCTAGAACGTAGCTACTCGAGCAGTATTTTTTTTGTTTGGTATTGTTGAGACGGAGCAGGGTTTGAACTAGGTTGTGGCCCGTCTAGACCAGGCTTATATTTTATGTTCACCATGTGACCAGCCTAGCTATTTTTTCTTTGTGAAAATAAGCCCAGTTTTTTTTTCTGAAGAATACCCAATCCACGCCTACTTATTTTTCTATGCCCTGATGGGCTGCAACTCTTTCAAGACGCATGCAAATCTTGAAAGTAATATGAAATGGGTTGTAAATATAAAAACAGATGACAAATTGGCAATTACTTTATAATTTTTGACTTTTTCACATTTTCAGATTCCTATTTCACTGGACATTAACCTAATTTAAATATATCTTCAAAGTACTTTAAATTTGGCTTGGCATCTCGGTATTAAAAATAGTTTGGAACCCACAGAAGTATGCGAAATTGGCCCTGGCCAACCAAAAAAGAACGACTGCAATAAATTGCATAAGAAGTTGCCATGAGCTATATCTAAATTATTAAAAAAAGAGGGAGTGGTCTGACTTGTGGGCCTGTTTAGTTGACGCGTATGCAAGATTTTTTTAGTTATTATATACTACGTCAACAAACGATTCTAGCAGACGTAACTGTTGGATGTCAATCCAACGGCCATCGTGTTTCTTCAATCTCTGATCTTCTTGCTCCAGCCGCCAAAGCAGCACCGGCAGGACCGCCTCCCGCCTCCCGTGGCCGGCTGTGCTGCCGCGCAGGCCTCAGCGCCCCTTACTACTCCCACCGCTGGCCAGGGCATCCCTCTACTCACCCACACCCCCTATTATTCTACGGCGATAGCAGCCTCACACCGCAGCCGAACCGGTGAACCCTTGTACTCCTCTCCGTGCGGGCTTCCACTGCCGCTTCTTCCCTGGCTCGGCGTCGTCCCTTTCCTAGGCCTCGCCGTTGTCCACCGCCGTGGTGCTCTCTGCGCGGCATGGTCAATGTGGTCAACGACCGACTTCCATCGAAAGAGTACTGTACATGGAGAGGCTGACAGCTGGGTCCACGGCAGCCGCAAGGAAGTGCCTCCTTATTATGCGGAAAATAATTATTCCTCCACCTGACAGCAGGGACCCACCGGACGGGCCACCAGTATTTTGCGAAAAAAAAGTTTCCCCCTGACTGCTGGGACCCACAGGACGGTCCACCGTATTTCGCATAAAAATGTTCCCCCCGCTGTCAGCTCAGACCCACCAGAAGTGCCTCCTTATTACGCACAAAAAAATGAATACCCCCTGCTAGCAGGGACCAACCTTGGTGGGAGGATGACTTGTGGGCCTACTAAGTTGACTGGGATGGAGGCCTTTGTCAACTTTAGTCAATATATGAATGATTCTAGCTCGAGTGACCGTACCATGTCCATCCAATAGCCGTAGTGCTTCTTCAACCTCTGGTCTTCTTGCTCCAACCGCCCAAAGCAGCGCCGGTCGTGCCGCCTGCTCCTGCCGCCCGTGGCCGGCTGTGATGCCGCGGAGGCCTCACCGCCCCTTACTACTCCCATCGCTGGCCAGGCCATCCCTCTACGCTCCCACACCCCCTGTTATTCTGCGGCGACGGTAGCCTCACACCGCAGCCGAACGAGTGAACCCTCATACTCGTCTACGCGTGGGCATCCACTGTCGCGTCTTCCCCGGCGCCGCGTCGTCCCCTTCCTAGGCCTTTCCATCGTCCACCGCCCTGGTGCTCTCGACGCAGCGTGGTCAACGTGGTCAAGGAATGGCTTCCATCGGACGTGGACTGTACGTGGAGAGGCTGACAGCTTGGTCCACGGCCGCAGCAAGGAAGTGCCTCCTTATTACGCGCAAAATAATTATTCCTCCACCTGACAGTGGGGACCCACCGGACGGGCCACCGTATTTCACAAAAAACGTTCCCCCTGTCTGCTGGGACCCACCAGCTCATCTTCGCACGTAAGGAAGTGCGTCCGAAAAAAAATGATTCGCCCCCCTGACTGTTGGGACCCACCAGCTACATCTTCGCATGCAAGGAAGTGCGTCCGGGCAAAAAAAATGATTTGCCCCCTGACTGCTGGGACCCACCAGCTACATCTTTGCACACAAGGAAGTGCGTCCTGGCAAAAAAAACGATTCGCCCCCCTGACTACTGGGACCCACCAGCTACATCTTCGCAGGCAAGGAAGTGCCTGACAGTCGGGACCCACCTGGTCAAACCGTACGTAGCGTTGTCATTCTGGTCGCGAACGTGTACGTACATACTGGTCGATGTAGAGGCGCGCACGTGTCGTAGTAGAGGCGCGCACATAGCATGTACACGTACGTACAGCGGCGAGGGTGCAAGAAAGAAAATACGGCCACGTACGTACATACGGGCAGGGTCTCGAACGCCTACTCGCGCATACGTACATGGCTGGGTCGAAACGGAGAAACAGCGCCGTCGTCGTGTTCATGGGGAGCCAACCGGCTGGGTCAGAACGGAATGCGTGGTCGTGTTCATCGGGAGGGCTTGGGTGGAACAGGCGATGGAAACGAGGCCTGGTGTACCGCACAACGGAGGAAACGGACCTCCTACGTTCGGAACGGGGTCATGTTGATCGGGAGGGGTTTGGCGTACCGCAAAATGGAGGAAACGGACCTCCTACGGTCGAAACGGGGGTCCTGTTGATCGGGAGGGGTGTGGCGTACCACAAAACGGACGAAACGGACTTGTGTTGGAGCGCTACGGTCGAAACGGGGGTCCTGTTCATCGGGAGGGGTGTG
>NC_041393.1:615668292-615686794 GCF_002162155.2 Triticum dicoccoides | reverse complement strand
ACGCTCACTGTTCATCCAATCGATCGGCTTCAGTTAGCAGCAGTAGCGAAGGAATCTCTCCATCGGGTTCAGTTAACAGCCATCGATCGATCGCTCAGGTTCAGTAATGCGTAGCCTGCAGTGCAATCGCTCGGGTTCAGTTAGAGCCCAGCGGCTCGCTCGGGTTCAGATAGAGCCAACGCCTCGCACATGTATGAGAGAAACGTGCATCGCTCGGCCCCCGACCTCCCACCGTAACTGGCAACTCCCCGAAATTTTCCTCCCCCTCGCTTCTACCAAGGTTTTTTCCGTCATGGACGGCCAAAAAATGTCATGCAGCTGCGTCTCCGGCCCGCCCAGGACGAAAATACCATTTTCTGTCATGATTTTTTGCCATAGAAGTAGGAGCCCATCACATCTATGATGATACCGGGTTTTGTCATAATTATCATCATAGAAGTGTCATATGTATGACAGAAAAAAATTCGTTCGGCCAAAAATGCCACGGATGTGTCTTTTTTTTGTAGTGCACAAATCTTCTGCTCTTGATCTGTTTCTCTAAAAGACGTTTTTCTTCATGATTCCTCAATTGTGTGAATCTCACAATCCGCACAACTTTGGAACCTAAGACAAAGAATGCTTAGTGAAATTCTTCAAGACACAACTGGTCAATTTCCTCAAACTTGTTCTATTTTGCAAAAACTTCTGAGAACGCATATGACCTCTCCAAATTCTTTGCACCTATACTCTATTCACAGGTACACATGTCCGCTGCTAAATCTCTAGGTTCTCATCAACTTAACTCATTTGCAGCGTTCCTCGAAGAAAAGCTGCATACTTCCTCAGAGAACTCTATTGTTCAAATTCCTCAGCTAAAGAAAATGGCAGATGGTAAAAGGCCTCAGAAAGGAGGAAAGAAATTGGAAGTCAACACTGCGTTTGAGATCCCTAATGACATTTACTTAGGGTACTACACGCCTGATGAGGCAACTCACGGCAAAGAAACCAAGAATGAGCGCAAAGTGCGCATACAGAGGATTGAACGAAGATGGGCACGAGAATGGAGGGAGTACAGATATGTCACTCTCAAATATATGAAGAAATTAGCTCTTAACCCTCCATGCTCAAGACCTCCTTTGGCACCTGGCCAAAGAGCTGTTCCAACAAGCCTTAAACATGGTGAGGATTATGCTAACGAATGGGCCAGGCGGCAAGCAAAGTTTGCCAAGCAGGCCAAAGAAGCAGTGAAGAAATTCAACGAAGATTCTGCTGCTGCCGCTGTTGGTGTCAAAACTACCGGATCTCGGGTAGGGGGTCCCGAATTGTGCTTCTAAGGCTAATGGTAACAGGACGCGGGGGACACAATGTTTACTAAGGTTCGGGCCCTCTCGATGGAGGTAATACCCTACTTCCTGCTTGATTGCTCTTGATGATATGAGTATTACAAGAGTTGATCTACCACGAGATCGTAGAGGCTAAACCCTAGAAGCTAGCCTATGATTATGATTGTTGTTGTCCTACGGACTAAACCCTCAGGTTTATATAGATACCGGAGGGGGCTAGGGTTACACAGAGAAAGGAATCTTCATATCCTAACCGTCAAGCTTTCCTTCCACGCAAAGGAGAGTCCTATCCGGACACGGGACGAAGTCTTCTATCTTGTATCTTCATAGCCCAATAGTCTGGCATATGCATATAGTCCGGCAGTCCGAGGACCCCTTAATCCGGGACTCCCTCAGTAGCCCCTGAACCAGGCTTCAATGACGATGATTCCGGCGCGCAGATTGTCTTCGGCATTGCAAGGCGGGTTCCTTCTCCGAATACTATAAAGTAGATCTTGATCATAAGAATCGTGTCCGGCTCTGCAAAACAAATTCCACATACCATTGTAGGAGTATAATATCCCTCGAGTCCAATCTGCTGACAACTCATAGTGTGACATCATGCCACGGCCCGATCTTTATTTGAACCGTTTTCATCCTGCCCCTCCGTATTTCGAGGCACGGTTTCATTTGCACGTCTTGTCAAAGCAGAGATCGTGTCCCCTTATCACGGGATTCTCATCAATGCGGGCACAGGTAACCCAACCGTGCCATCAACATGGTGCTTGGGAAATAAGCGAGCTTTAGGGCGAGTGGGGATGCGCATGATTTTATTGCCTTTATAAAGGGATAAGGATTCCCCTCTTTCACCCACGCCCTCTTTTTCCCCTTCTCATTCATTCTCGAGCTCCAGCGCCCAAGCACCCATCTCTGCCGCCCAAAAAGCACTCCAACCATGTCTGGATCCGGAGCGCAAGGCAAGTGGATGGCATCCTCTGTCAAGGAGAAGGATATCAAAAAACTCCGGGAGGCCGGATACCTGGCCAAGAAGATCGCACACTGTCTCCCGGGGGCGGGACAAATTGTCCCTACTACGGAACCCCACAAGAGGGTGGTATTCCTCCCTCACTTCGTCCGCGGGCTGGGGTTTCCCCTCCACCCATTTGTTCGCGGCCTTATGTACTACTACGGGATAGATTTCCATGACCTATCCCCCAATTCCTTCCTCAACATCTCGAGGCCTTCCTCCACATCCCTCCACACATAGGACTGTGGCTCAAGATCTTCAACGTGAAGCCAAAGGTGGTAGGTGGCGAACACACCGAGTGCGGAGGCGCCATGGTGAGCAAGATGCCCAATGTCAAATGGCCATCAGGTACATTCAACGAATTTGTCAAAGGTTGGCAACAACAGTGGTTCTATGTTACCGAGCCACCCGGCACCAAATGGTCCGCAGCCCCCAAATTCCAATCTGGAGCCCCACTGTGGCTCATGTCCTGGCCCGAAAAGGGCCTAGACTAGTCTTCGTCAGACGAGCTGACGATGCACCAGGCGCTTATCAAGAGCATGGAGGACAAGAATATCAAACTTGTCGATGTGGTCCAGGTGATGCTAGCTCACAGGATCCTTCCATGTCAACGTCGGACTTGCAATCTATGGGAGTTTGATCCGGCCAAGCACCAAACCTTGTGATACGTCCATTTTGCATCATGCTTTTATATCAATATTTATTGCATTATGGGTTGTTATTACACATTATATCTCAATACTTATGGCTATTCTCTCTTATTTTACAAGGTTTACCATGAAGAGGGGGAATGCCGGCAGCTGGAATTCTGGCTGGAAAAGGAGCAAACGTTGGAAACCTATTCCGCACAACTCCAAAAGACCTGAGACTCCACGAAACAACTTTTTGGATTTATTAAGGAATTACGAGCAAAAGAAATAGGCCCGGGGGCCCACACCTGTCCAGGAGACAGGGGGCGCCCCCCTAGGGGCGTGCCCCCCTATCTCCTGGGCTCCCTGGTGGGCCTCCGGCGTCCATCTTCTGCTATATGAAGGGTTTTGTCCTGGAAAAATTTGTGGGCAAGCTTACGAGATGAAACTCCGCCACCACGAGGCGGAACCTTGGCGGAATAAATCTAGGGCTCTCGCAAAGCTGTTCTGCCGGGGACACTTCCCTCTGGGAGGGGGAAATCATCACCAACGTCATCACCAACGATCCTCTCATCGGGAGGGGCTCAATCTCCATCAACATCTTCACCAGCACCAACTCATCTCAAACCCTAGTTCATCTCTTGTATTCAAAACCACAAATTGGTACCTGTGGGTTGCTAGTAGTGTTGATTACTCCTTGTAATTGATACTTATTGGTTTACTTGGTGGAAGATCATATGTTCAGATCCTTAGTGCATACTATTACACCTCTGATTATGAACATGAATATGCTTTGTGAATAGTTACGTTTGTTCCTGAGGACATGGGTGAAGTCTTGCTATTAGTAGTCATGTGAATTTGGTATTCGTTCGATATTTTGATGAGATGTATGTTGTCTCTCCTCTAGTGGTGTTATGTGAACGTCGACTACATGACACTTCACCATTATTTGGGCCTAGAGGAAGGCATAGGGAAGTAATAAGTAGATGATGGGTTGCTAGAGTGACAGAAGCTTAAACCCTAGTTTATGCGTTGCTTCGTTAGGGGTTGATATGGACCCATATGTTTAATGATGTGGTTAGGTTTACCTTAATACTCCATTTTGTAGTTGCGGACGCTTGCAATAGGGGTTAATTGTAAGTGGGATGCTTGTCCAAGTTAGGGCAGTACCCAAGTGCCGGTCCACCCACATATCAAATTATCAAAGTACCGAACGCGAATCATATGAGCGTGATCAAAACTAGGTTGACGATAATTCCCAATGTGTCCTCGGGAGCTCCTTTCTCATTATTAGAAGTACAGGCTTATTCTTTGCTACATAAAGGATTGGAAACCTTGCTGCACTTTATTTACTTTATTTACTTTTGCTCGTTACTATTTATCTTATCACAAAACTATCTATCACCTACTCTTTCAGTGCTTGCAGAGAAAACCTTACTGAAAACCGCTTATCATTTCCTTCTGCTCCTCGTTGGGTTCGACACTCTTACTTATCGAAAGGACTAGATAGATCCCCTACACTTGTGGGTCATCAAGACTCTTTTCTGGCGCCGTTGCCGGGGAGCGTAGCGCTCTTGGTGAGTGGAACTTGGTAAGGAAACATTTATATTGTGTGCTGAAATTTTCTGTTACTTGTCACTATGGAAACTAATCCTTTGAGTGGCTTGTTTGGGGTATCTTCACCCCAACCAGAAGGGCAAAGAAATGCTCATCAACCTACTGAACCTTATGAAAATGTTCACTATGAGATTCCTTTGGGTATGATAGAAAAACTGCTAGCTAATCCTTTTGCAGGAGACGGAACATTGCATCCCGACTTACACCTTATCTTTGTGGATGAAGTTTGTGGATTATTTAAGCTTGCAGGTATTCCCGATGATGTTGTCAAAAGGAAGGTCTTCCCTTTATCTTTGAAGGGAGATGCAATGACATGGTATAGGCTATGTGATGATACAAGATCTTGGAATTTCACTAGAAGTTCTATCCTATGCATCTTGTTCATCGTGATCGTAATTACATATATAATTTCTGGCCTAGCGAACGAGAAAGCATCGCTCAAGCTTGGGGGAGGCTTAAGTCAATGTTATATTCATGCCCCAATCATGAGCTCTCTCTGGAAATGATTATTCAGAATTTTTATGCTCGGCTTTCTCTTGATAATCGCAACTTGCTCGATACCTCCTGTGTTGGTTCCTACATGTTGAAGACTATTGATTTAAAATGGGACTTATTGGAAAGAATTAAATGCAACACTGAAGATTGGGGTTACGACGATGGTAAGGAGTCAGGTATGACACCTAAGTTTGATTGTGTTAAATCTTTTATGGATACCGATGCTTTCCGTGGATTTAGCTCTAAGTATGGACTTGACTTTGAGATGGTAGCTACTTTTTGTGAAACTTTTGCTGCTCACGTTGATCTCCCTAAAGAGAAGTGGTTTAAATATAATCCTCCTGTTGAAGTGAAAGTAGTTGCACCTATTACAGTCGAAGAGAATACTATTACATATAGTGATCCTATTATTCCTATTGCTTATGTTGAAAAACCTCCTTTTCCTGTTAGGATAAAAGATCATGTTAAAGCTTCGACTGTTGTTCATAAGAGTAATACTAGGACCTATACACCTCCTGAGAAAATTAATGTTGAACCTGGTATCGCTATGATTAAAGATCTCTTGGATGAGGACTTAGATGGGCATGTTATCTCTTTCTTGGGTGAAACTGCTAATATTGCTAGACCCGATACTAAGACACGTAGACCTGTTGTAGGCACGCCTGTTATTTCGATTAAAATTGGAGATCATTGTTATCATGGCTTATGTGATATGGGTGCTAGTGCTAATGCGATACCTTATGATCTTTATAAAGAAATTATGCACGATATTGCACCAGTTGAATTAGAAGATATTGATGTTACTATTAAGCTTGCTAATAGGGACACCATTAAACCTATTGGGATTGTTAGAGATGTTGAAGTCTTGTGTGGGAAGATTAAATACCCTGCTGATTTTCTTGTTCTCGGTTCCCCACAAGATGATTTTTGTCCCATTATTTTTGGTAGACCCTTCTTGAACACTGCTAGTGCTAAAATTGATTGTGAAAAGAATATTTTCACTGTTGGCTTAGATGGTATGTCTCATGAGTTTATTTTCTCTAAGTTTAGTAGACAACATCGTGAAAAGGAACCATCTAGTAAGGATGAGATTATTGGTCTTGCTTCCATTGCTGTTCCTCCAACTGATTCGTTAGAACAATATTTGCTAGACCATGAAAACGATATGTTTATGAAGGAAAGGGAAGAAATAGATGAAGTGTTCCTTAAACAAGAACCTATGCTAAAACATAATCTTCCCATTGAAATTTTTGGGGATCCCCCTCCACCCAAGGGTGATCCCGTGTTTGAACTCAAACCATTACCTGATAATCTTAAGTATGCTTATCTTGATGAAAAACAAATATATCCTGTTATTATTAGTGCTAACCTTTCAGAGAAAGAAGAAGAAAGATTATTGAAAACTCTGAAGAAGCACCGAGCTGCTATAGGTTATACCCTGGATGATCTCAAGGGCATTAGTCCCACATTATGTCAACATAAAATTTCAGTGGAGAAAGATGCCAAACCTGTTAGAGATCCTCAAAGGCGATTAAATCCCAAAATGAAGGAAGTGGTGAGAAAGGAGATACTAAAACTCCTTGAGGTAGGTATTATTTATCCCGTTGCTGATAGTGAATGGGTAAGCCCTGTCCATTGTGTCCCTAAAAAGGGAGGTATTACCGTTGTCCCTAATGATAAAGATGAATTGATCCCGCAAAGAATTATTACAGGCTATAGGATGGTAATTGATTTCCGCAAGTTAAATAAAGCTACTAAGAAAGATCATTACCCTTTCCCTTTTATTGATCAAATGCTAGAAAGGTTATCCAAACACACACATTTTTGCTTTCTAGATGGTTATTCTGGCTTCTCTCAGATACCTGTATCAGCGGGGGACCAATCTAAAACTACTTTTACTTGCCCTTTTGGTACTTTTGCTTATAGACGTATGCCTTTTGGTTTATGTAATGCACCTGCTACCTTTCAAAGATGCATGATGGCTATATTTTCTGATTTTTGTGAAAAGATTTGTGAGGTATTCATGGATGACTTCTCCGTCTATGGATCCTCTTTTGATGATCGTTTGAGCAACCTTAATCGAGTTTTGCAGAGATGCGAAGACACTAGTCTCGTCTTGAATTGGGAAAAGTGTCACTTTATGGTTAATGAAGGCATTGTCTTGGGGCACAAGATCTCCGAGAGGGGTATTGAAGTTGATAAAGCCAAAGTTGATGCTATTGAAAAGATGCCATGTCCCAAGGACATAAAAGGTATAAGAAGTTTCCTTGGTCATGCCGGTTTTTATAGGAGGTTCATTAAGGACTTTTCTAAAATCTCTAGGCCTCTAACTAATTTATTGCAAAAAGATATTCCTTTTGTCTTTGATGATGATTGTGTAGAAGCATTTGAAACACTTAAGAAAGCTGTGATCACAGCACCTATTGTTCAGCCACCTGATTGGAATTTACCTTTTGAAATTATGTGTGATGTTAGTGATTAAGCTGTAGGTGTTGTTTTAGGGCAAAGAGTCGATAAGAAATTGAATGTTATCCATTATGCTAGTAAGACTCTTGATATTGCCCAGAGAAATTATGCTACCACTGAAAAAGAATTCTTAGCAGTTGTGTTTGCATGTGATAAGTTTAGACCTTATATTGTTGATTCCAAAGTTACTATTCACACTAATCATGCTGCTATTAAATATCTTATGGAAAAGAAAGATGCTAAGCCTAAACTCATTAGATGGGTTCTCTTGCTCCAAGAATTTGACTTGCATATTATTGATAGAAAGGGAGCTGAGAACCCCGTTGCAGACAACTTGTCTAGGCTAGAGAATGTTCTTGATGACCCACTGCCTATTAATGATAGTTTTCCTGATGAACAATTAGCGGTTGTCAATGCTTCTCGTACTGCTCCTTGGTATGCTGACTATGCTAATTACATTGTTGCTAAATACATACGCCTAGTTTCACATACCAGCAAAAGAAAAAGTTCTTTTATGATTTAAGACATTACTTATGGGATGATCCACACCTTTATAAAGAAGGAGTAGATGGTATTATTAGACGTTGTGTGCCTGAGCATGAACAGGAACAAATCCTACGCAAGTGTCACTCTGAATCCTATGGAGGACACCACGCTGGAGATAGAACTGCACACAAGGTACTACAATCTGGTTTTTATTGGCCTACTCTTTTCAAAGATGCTCGTAAGTTTGTTGTATCTTGTAATGAATGTCAAAGAATAGGTAACATCAGTAGACGTCAAGAAATGCCTATGAATTATTCTCTTGTTATTGAACCGTTTGATGTTTGGGGCTTTGATTATATGGGACCTTTTCCTGCCTCCAATGGTTATACACATATTTTAGTTGCTGTTGATTACGTTACTAAGTGGGTAGAAGCTATTCCAACTAGTAGTGCTGATCATAACACTTCTATTAAAATGCTTAAAGAAGTTATTTTTCCGAGGTTTGGAGTCCCTAGATATCTTATGACTGATGGTGGTTCACACTTTATTCATGGTGCTTTCCGTAAGATGCTTGCTAAGTATGATGTCAATCATAGAATTGCATCTCTTATCACCCGCAGTCTAGTGGTCAAGTAGAGTTGAGAAATAGAGAGCTCAAATTAATTTTGCAAAAGATTGTGAATAGATCTAGAAAGAATTGGTCCAAAAAACTTGATGATGCATTATGGGCCTATAGAACTGCATACAAAAATCCTATGGGTATGTCTCCATATAAGATGGTTTATGGAAAAGCATGTCATTTACCTCTAGAACTTGAACATAAAGCATATTGGGCTATTAAAGAGCTTAATTATGACTTCAAACTTGCCGGTGAGAAAAGGTTATTTGATATTAGCTCACTTGATGAATGGAGAACCCAAGCATATGAGAACTCTAAGCTTTTCAAAGAAAAAGTCAAACGCTGGCATGATAAGAGGATACAAAAGCGTGAGTTTAACGTAGGAGATTATGTGTTATTGTTCAACTCTCGTTTAAGATTTTATGCAGGAAAACTTCTCTCAAAATGGGAAGGTCCCTACGTTATCGAGGAGGTCTATCGTTCTGGTGCTATAAAAATCAACAACTTTGAAGGCACAAATCCGAGGGTGGTAAACGGTCAAAGAATTAAACATTATAAATCAGGTAATCCTATCAATGTTGAAAGTAATATTATTGAAACCATAACCCCTGAGGAATACATAAGAGACACTTTCCAGAATGTTCCAGACTCCGAAAAGGCATAGGTACGTGGTACGGTAAGAAAACCGATTCCAAAACAACTCTAATGGCAATTTTCATCAGTTTTGGATTATTTAAGGATTTTAGGAAGAAAGAAGTAGTCCGAAAGGGACACGAGGCTCCCACGAGAGAGGAGGGCGCCCCCCTGTAGGGCGCGCCCCCTGTATCGTGGGCACCTCGTGTGCCTCCCGGACTCCGTTTTCTTGTATGTTACGTATTTTGGTCGGTAAATATTCATTATATATACTCCCGAAGGTTTTGACCACCGTATCACGCAAATATTCTCTGTTTTCGTTTCGAGATGTTCCTGCTACAGAATTGAACAAGATGTTGTCCCAAGATTCGGACGGAGAAAGCTACATAGCTAATTATATTGCAAATCCAAAAGTATATGGGGATGTGGAACGCTATGGCTGGACCACAGAGGAAGAAGAAGACTATGATCCAAAGATGAAGGAGGAGACAAGCTCTGATGAAGAGGACGATCCACTGCCTCAACCTGGTGATATGCTTGTGGAGTTCAAGAAATCAAGTCTTCCTAAGGTCCAATCTATCCCACAACGTTTTTTGCAGGACAGCAAGGCAACACTATGCAAAAAGATAATGAAACTTGAGCTCGAGAATGAGGATCTGAGGGAGGAAAAATTTAGCCTCAGACGCAAGCTAGAGAAGAAAAGTGCGACAACACCACCTCCATAACCTCTGAAGAAATAATCACATGGGTATGGGCACTCCCCTTGGCAACTGCCAAGCTTGGGGGGCGGGTGCCCCGGTATCGTATCACCATCGCACTCCTATCTTTACCGCTTTATTTAGTTCGATCCTTTTAGTAGTATCTTGATCTATTAGTTCGAAGTTTTGACATCAAGTAGTTTTGAGTTTTTCACTGTGATCTCTTTATGTAAGCGAGTCCGTGTGCTATCTATAATAAAGATTAGTGTTGAGTCAAGGGCTTTGCTATGTTGCTATGATCTTGAGAAAGTAGAAAGAATAAAAGAGTTCATATTGATCTTATGGATAGTGATAACTTCACACATAGAAAGTATGAGGCATAAAAATGGTTGAGAGTTGATGAATGTAGCCTTGGTCATCGTTGCAATTAATAAAAAGTGACAAGGAAAGAGGGGTTCACGTATAGATATATTATCTTGGACATCTTTTATGATTGTGAAGCACTCATTAAGTATGACATGCTAAAAGAGTTGATGTTGGACAAGGAAGACAACGTAATGGTTTATGTTTTCCGACATCTCAGTTAAAGTATATTGTAAGTGACCTTCTAAAACATGTTGAGCTTGCCTTTCCCCCTCGTGCTAGCCAAAACTCCTTGCGCCAAGTAGAGATACTACTTGTGCTTCCAAATATCCTTAAACCCAGTTTTGTCATGAGAGTCCACTATACCTACCTATGGATTGAGTAAGATCCTTCAAGTAAGTTGTCATCGGTGCAAGCAATAAAAATTGCTCTCTAAATATGCATGACTTATTAGTGCAGAGAAAATAAGCTTTGTACGAACTTGTTGTGGAAGTAATAAAAGCGACGGATTGCATAATAAAGGTCCACATACAAGGGGCAATATAAAGTGACGTTCTTTTGCACTAAGATTTTGTGTATCCAACTCTGAAAGCGCATGACAACCTCTGCTTCCCTCTGCGAAGGGCCTATCTTTTACTTTATGTTTTACTTTAATACTTGAGTCAAGGTGGTCCTCACCTTTCCCTTTTTCATTTTATCCTTTGGCAAGCTCTTCGTGTTTGAAAGATCATGATATATATATATATATATATATATATATATATATATATATATATATATATATATATATATATATATATCCGATTGGATGTAAGTTGGCATAGTCTATTATTGTTGACATCACCTAAAGGTGAATACGTTGGGAGGCAACACAATAATCCCCTATCTTTCTCAGTGTCCGGCTGAAACTCTATAACCACAAGTATTGCGTGAGTGTTAACAATTATGGGAGACTACGAGATAGTTGAGTATGTGAGCTTGCTGAGAAGCTCTATTATTGACTCTTTCTGGTGTTACGATAAATTGCAATTGCTGCAATGTGACTGAGATTATAGTTTGTTAGTTCCCAATGAAGTTTTTGAACCATACTTGACATTGTGAATTGCTTATCACATGAACATAGTAAATCATATGACAAAATCCATATATGTTGCTATTATTAGAATGATCATGATGCCCTCATGTCCGTATTTTATTTTTATGGACACCTCTATCTCTAAACATGTGGACATATTTTTCGATTTCGGCTTCCGCTTGAGGACAAGCGAGGTCTAAGCTTGGGGGAGTTGATACGTCCATTTTGCATCATGCTTTTATATCAATATTTATTGCATTATGGGCTGTTATTACACACTATATCTCAATACTTATGGCTATTCTCTCTTATTTTACAAGGTTTACCATGAAGAGGGGGAATGTCGGCAGCTGGAATTCTGGCTGAAAAAGGAGCAAACATTGGAAACCTATTCTGCACAACTCCAAAAGACTGAGACTCCATGAAACAACTTTTTGGATTTATTAAGGAATTATGAGCAAAAGAAATAGGCCAGGGGGGCCACACCCTGTCCAGGAGACAGGGGGCGCCCCCCCTAGGGGCGTGCCCCCCTATCTCCTGGGCTCCCTGGTGGGCCTCCGGCGTCCATCTTCTGCTATATGAAGGGTTTTGTCCTAGAGAAATTCATGGGCAAGCTTACGAGACGAAACTCCGCCGCCACAAGGCGGAACCTTGGCGGAATCAATCTAGGGCTCTCGCAGAGCTGTTCTGTCGGGGACACTTCCCTCCGGGAGGGGGAAATCATGACCAACGTCATCACCAACGATCCTCTCATCGGGAGGTGGTCAATATCCATCAACATCTTCACCAGCACCAACTCATCTCAAACCCTAGTTCATCTCTTGTATCCAAAGTCACAAATTGGTACCTGTGGGTTGCTAGTAGTGTTGATTACTCCTTGTAGTTGATACTTATTGCTTTACTTGGTGGAAGATCATATGTTCAGATCCTTAATGCATATTATTACACCTCTGATTATGAACATGAATATGCTTTGTGAGTAGTTACGTTTGTTCCTGAGGACATGGGTGAAGTCTTGCTATTAGTAGTCATGTGAATTTGGTATTCGTTCGATATTTTGATGAGATGTATGTTGTCTCTCCTCTAGTGGTGTTATGTGAACGTCGACTACATGACACTTCACCATTATTTGGGCCTAGAGGAAGGCATAGGGAAGTAATAAGTAGATGATGGGTTGCTAGAGTGACAGAAGCTTAAACCCTAGTTTATGTGTTGCTTCGTTAGGGGTTGATATGGACCCATATGTTTAATGTTGTGGTTAGGTTTACCTTAATACTCCTTTTTGTAGTTGCGGACGCTTGCAATAGGGGTTAATCATAAGTGAGATGCTTGTCCAAATTAGGGCAGTACCCAAGTGCCGGTACACCCACATATCAAATTATCAAAGTACCGAACGCGAATCATATGAGCGTGATGAAAACTAGCTTGACGATAATTCTCAATGTGTCCTCGGGAGCTCCTTTCTCATTATTAGAATTTGTCCAGGCTTATCCTTTGCTACATAAAGGATTGGGCCACCTTGCTGCACTTTATTTACTTTATTTACTTTTGCTCGTTACTATTTATCTTATCACAAAACTATCTATCACCTACTATTTCAGTGCTTGCAGAGAAAACCTTACTGAAAACCGCTTATCATTTCCTCGTTGGGTTCGACACTCTTACTTATCGAAAGGACTACGATAGATCCCCTACACTTGTGGGTCATCACCTTGCTAGAGTTCTTTGGCACGACGCACGAAGACATTTGGAAGGTGCTATTCAAGCCCGGCAAGTCGTGGCCGGATACCGCCGAGGATCGCGGGCACAAATTGTCCCGCCCCGCAAGTTCGATAAGTCTTTATATGTTTTCAAGACGTATCCTTTATTCGTATACCTTGGGGGAAACACCTAATATTTCCCTAACGATCCTCCAAGGCTAGACGAAGAAGGCAGAGCGGATCTACTGTCCGGCTCTGCTGCCTGAAGAACAAGCCGACCCACTTCTGATGAAGATGTTGGTCTCGGCGCCATATAAGGCGCCGAAGAAGAAGGCCAAGAAAGAGGCCAAGGAGACCAGGGGAAGGCTCCGCCGCAAGGGTACTTTGGATGTGGTGTCCGAAGACACCGAGGCCCACTCCTCCGCCGAAAAAGATGAGGAAGAGGAGGAGGAAGAAGAGAAAAGCCAATCCCTCCCTGCGAGGGGGAGAAAGAAGAGGACAGCCTCCACACGGTTGGAGACCGAAACGTCTAAGAAGGGGAAAACTTCCCTTCCGGACAAATCCACCGCAGCCACCGATAGCAGCCTGGAGTCGGAACCCAGGGTCAAGCCCCTGGCCAAATCGTGAGTACAAAGTAACCTGGACACATCCATATACCCAGTCTCACATTTGCACAGCATTAATGTGTTGAGTCGCACATTCTGCAGTCCAGCGGGGTTCGACATCGAGCGATCTTTGTTAGAAGATTCGTTGGACCCGGATGCGATGGACAGCGAGACCCTCCCAACGGCCTCCTCCCCCGAAGGCGTGGACAACACAAAAGTGTTCCCAAAGGGGCCCAGGCCAGGGCAAAGCTCAGGAGACCGTCGAGGCGGCGCCGGAGGGTCAAACCTCGGCAACCAGACACATGGGAGAGCAGACCCCCATGGATGCTGAAGGCGGGGGCCGTCCTGAATTCGGCCCCCAGCCAGAGACAACTCCGGAGACCAATACGGCTTCGAAATCACGCCAGCAACCTTCTTCAACAAAAGGTGGTGCACCTATTCCACCGGTGACCTTAGTCCACCCAGAGGTGTCGGATACTTTATTGGCGGCGCTACAAAGCGCTTCCATCATTGAATAGCATTGTACCCTTATGGGTGCGGTGATTGAGAAGCTCCAGTCCGCCAAAAGCGGGCTGACCGAAGCCTGCACCATTCTTCTAACAGGCTTTGAGGTAAGTAATGAAGTTAAAAGAATACCATAATATAGATAGTATCCCCTGATACATTGTTCGGTGTTCGAAAAGAAAGCCAGACAGAGGATCAAATATATTTCGCAGGAGACTAATTAGGAAATACCTATGTGAATAATGAGGCGTCGTTATTGACTGCAACCTCTCATACTGCGGAGGTCTCCGGACTGAAGCTGAGTCTGGAGCGGGCCGAAAAGGAGCTCGACCAAGTAAAAAAGCAATTGGGAGATAACCAAGGTATGGGATAACGTTGTTTGTATTTAAATACAAGTGAATAGTTATTGTGACTACAAAATGTCATGATATGTAGTAGGATTGGCGACCGAAGTCGAGGCTCTTAAGAAGGCGGTAGCCAAGGCCGAGAAGAAGGCGGCCAAGGAGCAGGCCACTCGTGAAAACCACGAGGCACGGGTCATTGAAGTTCAACAAGAGCTCCGAGAAGCCATAAAGAAGTGCGAGACCTTGGAGCAGAGTATAATGGATCAAGAATCCGAACTCACCAAGGCTCATCAATCCGCACATGATGCCCGGGATGAAGCCCAAGGCGCCTTCCAGGAAATCCAAGAGGCCTAAAAGATCGCAGCGGGTAAGGCCTTTATTATGTAGAGCAAATACGTGAAGGAAAGATTTCATTTACTGACCCGGATTTGGAGTTCTCCAGGGGTGTTCGCGGATCTGCCGCGCAGCGTGTCTGACGCCGCACAATTCTACCGAGCCGAAGAGGGGAGCTCTACGGAGAAGTTGTTCTGGTTGCAATACCTTGCGCCAGAATACCCAGTACCCTTTACCGATCAGCTGAAGCAGCTGGTCGAGCTGCATAGGGCGGCCGAACTAGCCCTCAAGGATTTGATTATCCGGCTATGGCCTACCGAAGAGATTCCCAGCTGCTACTTCGGACTTGTGAAGCGGCTGGTTAGTGCCTGCCCTCGGCTTGACGCCATCAAGCGGTCGGTCTGCATCGAAGGTGCGCGAATGGCCTTTGCCCGCGTCAAGGTGCATTGGGCGAAGTTGGATGCAGTGAAGCTGATGACCGAAGGACCGCCCGAAGGGAAAGAGCACCGCAAGCCCAAGCTGTATTATGACAGTGTCCTGGAGGGATCCCGCCTTGTCACGGAGCAATGTGCCAAGGATATTATATTCCCATGAATGTATGCATGTTATCCTGTGTTGTATTATGAAACAAGGTCGTTATGTAAAATAATGCTTGTTATTTGGATTATTACCTCCTGTGCAGCCGTTTTTAAATTAATTCTGAGAGTTGGCCAGTCGTCGGCTTCTGCCCCCACGTAGGAAGTACGGGGGTGTTTGGGATAAATCTAAACACTCTTTACTCCAGATTTTTGGTCCTTAAAGGAGGTGTTTAGCGCGACGAACCAGGCAATCAGACTATAAGGCTTTATCACCCTCACCTAGCCATAGGAGTTTGACAAAATAAAGGTAGGCGCGGCCCCTAGTGTTCGGAAGACCGAACTTGGGGTGTTGTAAAACGCCTGATCGGATAAAAACCAATCTGTCGCACGATGCATTAGTTATCGCATAATACGGAAGAAATCATTAAAGATTTTTTGACCTCTCGAACAGTTGATCAGCTCTCGCCGCATCATGACAGTCAGTTTTCGGTTTTCTCTACTGAGGTGCTTGTCCGAAAGAACCGGGACACAATCGCAGTAGTTCTCCCTTTACTACCTTAGCCGATATAGCGGAACGTAAGGTAGCAAGCACAGGAGCCGGGCAACCCAACTGTTGACCAAAGACATGATTCAGAGACAATGCATATAATGTTATAAGTTTGGGGTGCCGAACTGTACTGTAAAAGTGTTCAGACTTTCTTGCGGTGTTATGGGGTACAATGAAACCCCTGGCGAATTAAGGCGTACCAGAATGTACGGGTGCAATTGATAATAAATAAATAGACAAGGGAAAAATTAAGTAATGAGCTGACGCTGCAAATTATTTTTCGTTGTAATTTGATTAATACATCAAGGCTTATGTGTACATGTAGTGCAATAAGCAAATAAGGCTATTTAACATGCCACGACCAAGAGCGAGCTGTGTGCGGGTATTTAAAAAAGGTATGACGATCATTAGCAGAGACCACCTGGGTATTCCCTTGTACGTCCGAGCCCCTTGCTTTCTTGGTGTATCCGTCCCGCTATGGGTCCGATGAGCACGTTTATCAGAAAAGGCCTCGAGAAGTGGAAAAACCTGAAAGAAAGAGAAAAAGTGAAGGTATATGGATCCAGGAGCGGTTGAGCCGCATTGTGGACCGAGGTCTAGCTGTGCCTCCATCCATGCCTATGGTATTTTAAGTGTGTAGTTGTGTACGCGCGGCACGAATTTCACCGCTTTATTGGGGCTGGGACGATGGCCGGATTGCTAGCTGAGCTCTGGACGAGACAGACGGCCCTATTGTAGAGTAGCTCGGACTCGCTTGACGGTGTCCGCGGGCTTTATTTCCAAATTGAGGTTTTGCCTAAGAAGGCTATTCTGTACTTCTGTTGCAAGGGCCGCGGTGTGCTCCTCAGTATGGAGGGAGCGCTCTGTATTTCCATTGACTGTTATAACACCGCGAGGTCCGGGCATCTTGAGCTTAAGGTAGGCATAGTGCGGCACCGCGTTGAAACAAGCAAATGCGGTTCGTCTGAACAGTGCATGATAACCACTGCAAAAGGGGACGATGTCAAAGATTAATTCTTCGCTTCGAAAATTATCTGGGGATCCGAAGACCACTTCTAGTGTGATTGATCCCGTACAGCAGGCCTCTACACCTGGTATGACACCTTTAAAGGTGGTTTTGGTGGGCTTGATCCTTGAGGGGTCAATACCCATTTTGCGCATTGTATCCTGATAGAGCAGGTTCAGGCTGCTACCACCATCCATGAGGACGCGTGTGAGGTGGAATCTGTCAATGATAGGGTCAAGCACCAGTGCGGCTGAACCGCCGTGACGGATACTGGTCGGATGGTCCCTTCGATCGAAAGTGATCGGACAGGAGGACCACGGATTGTATTTTGGGGCAACTGGCTCCATCGCATAGACGTCCCTTAGTGCGTGCTCCCGCTCCCTTTTGGGGATATGGGTATCATATATCATAGTCACCATTTTAACTTGTGGAGGAAACTTCTTCTGTCCCTCTGTTCTCGGTGGCCGGGCTTCCTCGTCGTCGTAGCTTTGCAATCCCTTTTCCTTGTTTTTGGCGTTTAACTTGCCGGCCTGTTTAAAGAACCAACATTCTCTGTTGGTATGATTGGCAAGTTTATCGGTGGTCGTGGATTTGGCATGGACGATCAAGTTTGCGGTCCATACTGGACGGGCCCGGATTGTTTCTATTAAATGACTGTTTCCGCTGACCGGACTTGGAGCCACTGAATCCGACATTGACGGTCGTGTCTTCAGAGTTATTGCCATTATTTCGACGCTTGTGTCTACTGCGTCGGGGCTTGCCGTTACTGTCTCTGGCTTCAGAAGTGCCAGGTTTACTTGAGGTATTGTTGCTACGAGCTAGCCAGCTATTAGTGCCCGCACAAAATCGGGTCATGAGCATCGTAAGGGCTGCCATGGACTTCGGCTTCTCTTGGCCGAGGTGTCGGGCGAGCCACTCATCACGGATGTTGTGCTTAAAAGCCGCTAGGGCTTCGGCATCCGGACAGTCAACGGTTTGGTTCTTTTTAGTTAGGAACCGAGTCCAGAATTCCCTGGCTGACTCTCCGAGCTGTTGGATTATGTGACTTAAGTCATCAGCATTCGGAGGTCGGACATAAGTGCCTTGGAATTTGTCAAGGAATGCATCTTCCAGGTTCTCCCAACTGCCAATGGAGTTCTCGGGCAGACTGTTCAACCAGTGCTGAGCTGGTCCCTTGAGTTTTAGCGGGAGAGACTTGATGGCATGGATATCATCACCGCGGGCCATATGTACGTGGAGAAGGAAGTCCTCGATCCATACCATGGAATCTGTTGTTCCATCATATGATTCAATATTTACGGGTTTAAACCCTTCTGGGAATTCATGCTCCATTACTTCATTCATGAAGCATAGGGGGTGGGCGGCGCCTCTGTGTTGGGCTACGTCGGGATGTAGCTCGGATGGAGCCGGTCCATGGTATTCGGCCCAGGCAGGTTTGTATTTGTTATATCCTGCTTGGTGGTCGTCATTGCGCAT
>NC_041393.1:615661330-615667748 GCF_002162155.2 Triticum dicoccoides | reverse complement strand
GATCCTGGTTTGTCTTGCTCTGTTTTCCAGGTTGTACTGCAGGTCATTTGTGTACCCCCGAGCTGTTGTGTTTCTATTTGTTCGGCGAGGTAGTGTCGGCTGGTGTTCGGGCTGAATTGTTGTTTTATCTTGGCCACGCGGTGGTCAGTCAGCCGCATTATGCGCTAGTAGTGCTGGGTCCAGCGCCTCGTCATGGAATTGAGGTAGCAATTTGTGCTTCGGGTAACTTTTGGTTGGGCGTTCGAGTCCGTATTCCTTGGCCGTCAGGACTCAGTCCATCTATCAGTGAGCAGATCTTGATCAGCTTGAAGTTACTGCTGCTTCTTCTTCAGGCTCTTTGTCGTGGCTATAAGCCGGCGCTTAAAACGCTCTTGCTTGACGGGATCCTTTGGCATGATAAATTCTTCGTCGTCGAGGCTCACCTCATCCTCGAAGAGAGGCATGTAATTGCTATCCTCCGAGTCATTGTTCATGGCCTGTTCATCGAGGCTGGCTCACCCGTCTTGTTGTTCAGACTGTTCGAAACTTGGCTTGGTGGGGTCTTCGTTGTCTTCGGCATTGTCCGGAGTGCTATTTTCTCTTGTGCCGGTATCGCTATTTTTACCATGGCATGATTTAGAGCGGTGTCCAAACCAGCGGATCTGGGGTAGGGGATCACGAACTGTGCATCTAAGTCTAATGGTAACAGGAGGCGGAGGACACAATGTTTACCCAGGTTCAGGCCCTCTCGGTGGAGGTAATACCCTACTTCCTTCTTGATTGATCTTGATGATATGAGTATTACAAGAGTTGATCTACCACGAGATCATGGAGGCTAAACCCTAGAAGCTAGCCTATGATTATGATTGTTATTGTCCTACGGACCAAACCCTCTGGTTTATATAGATACGGGGGCTAGGGTTACACAGAGTCGGTTACAAAGAAAGGAATCTTCATATCCTAACCGCCAAGCTGGCCTTCCACGCAAAGGAGAGTCCTATTCCGACACGGGACGAAGTCTTCTATCCTGTATCTTCATAGCCCAACAGTCCGGCTGTCCGAGGACCCCTTAATTCGGGACTCGCTCAGCCGCTGCTGAGGCCACCACGAGCAAGAAGGCTATGCCTAAAAAGCCTTCTCGAAAACCGGCTTCCTTAGAAATGCCCTCACGGCCAAGTTCCTCAACAATTCCCTCACGGCCAGGCTCTTTTGTTCCATCAAGGAAAATTCCTCAGGCTGCCCCGGTTCCTTAGGCTGCACCAGTTCCTCGGGTTTCAAAACCCTCAGCTCCTCCGGCAAAGTCCTCAGCACCTGTGCATCTCGCCACTTGCCAAAGGACCACTGGCATATCAATTGCCTCAGGAGCTTCAGCCAGTTCTTCAATTCCTCATCTGTCTTCAAAGAGCCCAACTCTGCTGAAGACTAAGGCCACTGAAGGATGAGGAACTGGACCAAGTCCTCACAAGAAACAAGTTGCTTTTCAAGTGAATTCTAATGATGATGAGGCTGATGATGATGAATTAGCTGATATCATCAAGGACAGACAGCAGCGGGCCGCTAGAGCCAAAGGGAGTGTTGTGCCCCTACTACTGGATCCGAAGAAGATCCTGGATTTCATCGACCTCTAGCACAAAGATCCAAATGCTCCAACGCCAGAGCTCGGCCTCACTCCTGGACAAAGTCACATGGTGACGACGTTCATAGCTGAAGAAAAGTGGAAATATGATCAATCCAGAGTTGCTAAGAAAGCTCGGTACAAGAAGCAACGCTATCTGAAGGATAACGTTCTGAGATTATCGCCTGAGCAGCTCATTGGACTCCAATCTGAGATCAAAAAGCTCAGTGATGAATTTGATGCCTATAAGGCTGAATGGTTGGGAGCCAAAGTCAGATTCCTCAAAATGGCGAAGAAATTCACTTCAAATGTTGCTGATCCTAGACACATTGAAGTCACTCCAGCTGAAGCATCTGCACAAGCCATTGAAGGAAATGCCAGCACCGCTGATGAAAATCAGGCTGCTGATGAAACTGCCAGTACCAGGGCTGCAGAAATTCCAGTGTCTGAAGAAACTGCCAGGGTAACCACTAGTGTTGCGCCTGAAGAACAAGTCAGGACAGCTGAAGAATCTGAAGATGTGGCTAAAGAAACTGCACAAGATAGGCCAACTGCATCAGTTGTGCCTGAAGAAATTGATCCAATTCCCTCTGCTCCGCCTGCACCAACACCAAGCCCAATTCTTCCTTCTACTCTGGAAGTGAAGAAAACAAGAGCTGCGGAGAGAGCCGCTCTGAAGAAAAGGAAAGCATCTATTTCCTAAGAATCTTCTGCACCCAAGTAGGCGAAGATTTTGACGAGGTCTATTGAGAACCCTATCGATGATGTTCCTCTCTCAAGCATGCCATCAAAGGAACATGTTCCTTATGGTGAAGATTATGAGATTCCTGATGAATCTGCTGAAGAAGATCCCTCTGCTGCTTCCGCAGAGCAGATGGATGAAGAAATTGAAGTGGATGCTATCACTTCAACTCCTCGGGTATCATCGCCAATGCCTCGGTTCACAGCTAAAGAGGCCGGCATTGAAGAAATGGAAGAGGATGAGGATGTGGACAATGGGAGCACCACACCTGTGATGAATGATGATTTTTGGGACAATCAGCACCCCAACTCTCCTCTGTTCACACCACTACAACAAATTCCTCAGTCCCCAGCACCAACTGAAGTACTGATGGTCTTTGAAGAAATTCATACTACCCCTTCCATTCATGAAAAGATTCCAGCCACTAGTGCTGATGACCAAGCTGATGAAGAAATGGAGGCCCAGGCTACTACTGAAGTAGAAGCTGATATTCCTCAGCCTGCGGCTCCAGAGATTGAGATTCCTAAGGTTATTCTTCTGATATTCCTCAGCCAAAGCCGAAGAATCCCTTCTCCAACACTCCAAAATTCAAAGCTGATGCTTTCTTCAATGAGCATGTGTTCTTCACTGACTATAATCCATATGACTCTGCTCGTCTGAGAAGGAAGCGTTTCTGGAATGCCAGCCAAGCCAACTTCTATTCCTCAGTACTCTTCAACAAAGACAAAGTCTTCGACCATGAGCATATTCCTCATGTTGATATGGAATCACTACCTTGCTTCACTCCAGTCCTCGCTGCTATTCATGATGCTGGACTGCTTAACTTCTGCACGGACATCTGTGATTGGAATGAAGAACTCATTCTTCAGTTCTATGCGACGCCGCACATCACTAGCAATGTAGAAGATGTGAACTCATGGGTGTTGGACCGGCAACTGAATTGCTTCGTGCCATGTCTGTCAGTCCTTCCCTAGAAGGTGCGCGTCTCATCTACTCTGAAACTGATTTGTCTGATCATTTCATGCAAGTTCTGATGAAGCCATTGAAGCCTGGTCAAGCCTCAAGGACAAAGTTCCTTGTGAAGGAGTTGCAATATGTGCCAAGGACAGTATACCGCATTCTGACCAAGACTCTGAGTCCTATCAAAGGCCATGACTCAAATGATGAAGAAGTTGTTGGCATCATGAAGAATCTGCTTTTCAATATCATGCATGGTATTCCAGTGAACTACCACGACTTTTCATGAGGACTTTGGCAAATGTTGCGATGTCTCCTTTTGAGTTGAAGCCTTATGCTCCTTGGATTATGAGATTCCTCAGATCAAGGTCTTCACTCAACTACAAAGCTGAGACACTCAACGATGGCAGTTACTTTCCCCCTATTGAAGTCCTCAAGCAGGCATTTTCCTCAACTGGTGAAAAGGGCAAGGCCACTGCAATTATTGATGAGGGCAATCGACCATTGGATGGACAGTTCCGCAAAGCTGCCTCATATTCCACCAATGATGACTCTGCTACTCATGACATTGCCGCCAATGCCTCAAAGCAAAGTCCTCAGGCCACGGCTCCAAGGGTAATGACTGATCGTGAGCTTCTCCTCAGTCTTCATCAGAAGGTGGATCGCAATCATAAATGGGTCAAATGTCAGTTTGGTTCAATTCTTCACAACATGACTGCCACATATAATTCAGTGAAGAAGAACCACTACTACCTCAATGAAGTTTTTGATCGCACCTGGGCAGTCCTGACTCACCTCTACGGTGATGAAGATCTCAAGCAGATGGGCTTCAAGCAGGACTTCGGCTGGTCTAAGCCTCCTTCGAAGAAATTCAAGAAGTTCGAAGTTCCTCCTTTGGTGCCCAGCTCATATTCCTCATACCGTGAGACTGATGAAAATGAAGACTTGGACGACACTGCGGCAGGCCCTACTCCAACAACCGACCCCAACAACGTTGGCGCTCCTCCATCAACCTCGTGATGATATTCTTCAGGGGTGTTAGTCCTTATTTTTCGTCCCTTTTGGTCATTTGATGAGAAAGGGGGAGAAATTTGAGTTAGTCTTCAAGCATTCTATCTATATGAGCGTTTTTTTTGTTAAGTTGCAACTCTCGCTCTTCTGAAGTGTTTGTTGAATGAGTTGTAAACTTAAGTCCGGTGGTGACCTGATACTTTTGCCTTGTTTTCTGCATGCTATTTCCTCATATATGCTATGCACACATGCTGAATTACATCGGTCACCATATTTCATCATGCATTTCAAATTCTTCATTCCATATGTTAAATGCGTGTATGAATTACAAGATATAGGGGGAGATCTCCATGATTCTACTCTTCAAATGTGCATTGCTTCAAAAGCAAATTCCTCACTATGCACATCCTCAGGGGTAGTTCTTCTATATCTTGCAATCAAATTCCTCAATATTGAGTACTTTAAATTCATATGTTTATCCCCGTTGAAAACTTAACCTATATTGTCATCAATCACCAAAAAAGGGGATATTGTAAGTGCATCTAGTGCCCCTTAGTGATGTTGGTGTATTGAAGACTTATAGGTTAAGGGACTAATGTATTCATAAGTGTACACAGGTTCTATAAGTCAATGAGGAGTTTGATATTTACAGTGAAAGTCGACCCCTAAAAATGAATGTCTTTGACTGAAGACTTTGGTTCTCCTGAAGACCTTGAAAGTGAAGAAATTGGTGTGACCTGGAAGACTTGGATATTCATGCAAGAAATCTGAAGCGTGAAGACTTTTGTTTTCGTAGTTTCATTTTCTCTTTCTTGAGTCATAGGAAACACCGTACTGTTAATGGGGGTCGAGGTAATACTAAGGAAACTAATTTCCATGTGATGCTCATCTCAAAATCCTACACCTACCCAATCCTTTGAGTGAAGCCATTGGAAATCTCATATCAGTTCAGTCAATTTCTTCAGTGGCAGAGACGAAGATCTTTTGGTCTTTGAGGAATTTGTTCTGACTGAGGAGTTAGGAATTCGCCAGTGCGAATTGCCTACACAATGAGGAACATGATAGCCCTGAGGAATTCGAACCTCAAATCCGACTGTTGTTGTGTCACGCGCCAGCTGTCCGGAATATCCTACCACCTAACGGTCATATCATTGAAGAGTATTTATGTCTTATCATGTCGGGCTGCTTCCTAGGCTATAAATAGCCGCCCCCTACAACCACTAGTTGGTTGGATGCTCTGAGAGAAACTAACACTTGTCGTTTGAGAGCATCCCATCCTCCGAGGACTTTGAGCGAAAATCATCAAGTGAGGAAAACCCAAATCCCAAACCCAAACCTACAAACCCCAAAGTGATTGAGCATCACTGAAGAGATTGTTCCTGTGTGGAACCGACGCTTGTTACCTCTGAGGACTGTGTATCCTTCAGACGGTTAGGCGTCGTGGTCTGAGCATCCAAGAGGATTTGTGGATTGCCTAGTGACCAAGTCTGTGAAGGTTTGGAAGTCACCTGTGAAGACTTACCACTACTGTTGGGTGAGGTCTGTGTGATCTTAGCTCAAGGAGAATATGGTGAGGACTGTGTGTCCTCGAGTTTAAATACTCGGCCACTCCAACCAGACGTACAACTATCACAGCAGTTGGAACTGGTCTACCAAATCATTGTCTTCACCAAGCCTACTGGTTCTATTTCCTCAACCCTTTCATTTTCTCATTTATGTGTTGATGAACCTGATCATTACTATTTGAAGACTTTGACTGAAGACTTTCTCTATTTCCTTAGTCCTATTTCTTCAGTTAACTTGTCTTCATCCTGCTTATCCTGTGTTTACGCTTTCTGTACTCTGTGTTTGTCTTTCATTTCATCATGATGACTATGTTGTTGCTCTATTATCCTTATACCTGAGTACTTATTCCGCTGCAAGTAGTTCTTCGCTTAGGAATTTCCTCACCCTGAAATTCCTTAGTGAACAATTCATAAAAATCGCCTATTCACCCCCCTCTAGTTGATGTAACGCACTTTCAACCCTAGTACTAAAAGAATATTACTAAATTCTATTACTAAAAAACTTTTCTATTACAGAAAGCAGGAGGGTGAGGTGGGAGGAGGAGGGAG
>NC_041393.1:615648983-615661186 GCF_002162155.2 Triticum dicoccoides | reverse complement strand
GGAGGGAGGGGGAGGAGGGAGGAGGAGGAGGAGGGGCCCGCCAGAGGGAGGAGGAGGAGGACGGAGAGGGAGGGAGGGAGTTACCTAGGGGGCGCTGGTGGGCGACGGCGTGCGTCGCAGTTGGGCGAGTGAGAGTGTGAGTGGAGAGTGAGGGGACACGCGCGGGTGGATAAGGTACCTATAGTACTAGCGCTGGTACATAACCATCGCTACCGCTAAGATACATAGCAATAGCGCTTTAGTAGAAAAAGCGCTACTGCTATGATCATTAGCAGTAGCGTTTTTAGCAGTAGCATTTTTAGCAGTAGCACTGGTTAGAGGAAAGCGCTACTGCTATGATCATTAGTAGTAGCGCTTTTGAAGTATGAGCGCTACTAGTATACCTAGCCTGCCTGCAACGGTCTGGCAATTATAATAGTAGCGAGTTTTGTATCCACGACGCTACTGTTATGTTAGTAGTAGCAGCGCTCTTAGTGACAAAGCGTTGCTGCTATTTAGCAGCAGGGCTTCGTTTTTAAAAGCACTACTGGTGACCTCCTGTGTATAAGCATTTCCCTAGTAGTGATCACTTTGTGCCTCCCGAAGACATTCTATGGCCGATGGCCGGCGACATCCTGAAGCGGAGGTGATGCTAAAATAACGTTGGCGCGAAGGAGAGCCCCCAAAGGTCACACTATGTAGACAAACGCGGTGGCTTTCACCCTCATTCATGACGCTTGGAGAGCTAAAAAAATGGTATCATGTGCAGGAAAGCCACCCGCGGGAATGTCACCTCACCTAGGCTACTTGCACCAGCTATAACGTTCTCACGGTAAGACTAGCGACCGAGAGGTGGCCGACTTCGTTGGTTCAAGGAATCGAGAACGCGAAGTAAAGATGGCGGTGGAGGCGAGTTCGTGGAAGAAGGTGGGATCCCGCCAGTGGTGAATGGGATCGGGATGAACCATGAGATCTGGTGGTGGATGATGGGGCGGCGACAAAGCCAACGTTCGTCGACCACTAGAGAGAAGGAGGAAAGTTGTTGTCCATCTCTCACAACAACGAATCCCCTCCTATTCTCTCTTTTAGCGACCTTTCTCGCGCAAACAAATATTGTTCTCGCCATTGTGAGTCGTAGTACGTCTCACCCACAACACGACGGTACTTGGCCGACCCAATACTTCAGTTGAGGGAGAATTATTTTCTATGGTTTTTAATTGTTTTTTTACTGTTTTGCACCGGTTTTCTTTGGGTATTTTGTTTTTCCTTTTCCTTTTTTTCTTTGGTTTGTTCTATTTCTTTCTCTGGTTTCATCGGTTTTCTTCAGGGTTTTTCTAACTCATATCTAATTTGTCTCATACACAATGCACCTTTTTTGTAAACACCGGGCACATTTTTTATACACCTTTAACATTTTTCAAATACATGAATATAATGTTTTTCAGATATATGTTTTGATGTCTATTTTTTCATGCACGTTGTATATTTTCTATAAACATCTAACATAATTTTTATGATCCTAAAAATCTAATAGAATATTTACATGTATTTAACATTCTCCAAATATGTGATTAATAATTCTTTAAATCATTGTTAATGTTTTTTCCAAATACGCATTTAAACATTATTTGAATGATATGAAATAGTTTTTAAGAATTACGTGAATATATTTTATACATTGTATAATCTTTTTTTTAAGTTCTAAATATATTTTAAAATGTGAGGACATTTTTTTAAATGTAAGATACATTTATCTGAATGGTACAAAACAATTGTTTTTTGAACTACACAAACATGTTCTTCAAATGTAACGTGCATTTTTTTGAGTGGTACAAAATATTTTTTCAAAAAAAGAAAAATGAAAAAAATAGAAAACCATAGGAAACTCAATAAAACTAAATAATAAACACATCATAGAAAAAACCGGTCAAAAGTTTCTATAAGCTCCCAAAATCGATAGGCTGGCTCAATTACACACCTTAAGTTTTTTTTTTTAGACAACATTACACACCTTAAATAGAAGATGCTCCCCGTAGTTATCAAATAAAAGTGGTCCGCCACAATGTCTCGCTTAGAGCGAGATGTAGGGAAGCCTCGCGTCAGGGGAGTGCCAGACGTGCCGGCCCAGGTACGCGGGACTACGGCCTCCTTTCTTTCTTTTTTTACGTTTTTTATTTCTAATTTTCTTTCAGTTTTCAATTTCCTTTAATAAAATACTTTACATAAATTTTTTGGAAAATGTTACCAAGAAAAATATTAAGTATGTATAGAAAAAATGTTTCTCATGTATACGAAAAATGCATAAAAAATAGACAATGTGTGTGAAAAAAGTTGATCATGTATTTAAAAAATATAGATCTAACATTTGAAAAAAATATTAAATAATTATTACAAAAATTTAATCAGGCATTGAAAAATATTAAATTTGTATAAAAAATTGACAATGTATTAAAAGAGTTAAACTCTTATTGTATTCAATAAATGTTAAAGTTGTATCTGAAATTTTTTAATCAAGCATGCAAAAACTGTTAAATGTGTATAGAAAAATAGTTGACCATGTAATAAAATATGTTAATATTCCATTTGAAAAATTATAGCAAGCATTTGAAAAATGTTAATGTGTATAGAAAAAATGCTGACCATGTTTAAAAAAATGTTAATCTTGTATTTGAAAAATATCAATCAAGCATTTGAAAATGTTTAAAAAATCATTGATTTGACCATGTATTCGAAAAATGTTAATATTGTATTACAGAAATGTTAATCATGCATTTCACTATTTTTAAATGTGAATAAAAAAATGTTAACCATGTATGCAAAAATGTTAAAGATTTAATACAAAATTGTTCTTGACATATACAAAAAATGTAGAATGAAATACAGAAAAAATCAAAATAATAATGAAATAATGAAAACCAAAAATTAAACCAAAGAAAAAAAAAGAAAACCAAATATAAAACTGAAGAAACAAGTGCAAAAAGAATGAAAAACAGTGAAAACAATAAAGAAATGGAGAGAAAAAACATTGAAAACCAAGAAAGAATAAAACAAAGAAAAAAGAAAGGAAAATGAGAAAGAAAATAAAAACTGATGAAACTCATGAAAGAAACAAAGAGAAACCAAGGAAAAACAGAAGAAGAAAAAACAAAAAAAGTCAAAGTATAACACCAAAAAAACAAAGAAAACTGGAGAAGAAATAAGAAAACCAAAGAAAATAACAAAACAAAAACAAAAAATGAAGGAAAACCTATTGGTGTGGATAGTGAAAATGGGACAACCTTATTCATGTCCCCGCATGATTGCCAATGGGGTGTGGTGCTAAGAGGAGTGGTATCAAGGAGTCTCGTGGATGGCTTAGAGAAAGCGGAGCATCGCGTTTAGGCATCATTCATGGTAGATTCGAATGAGAAGTGGGAGTGGAAAGGTTAGGATTGTGGATGATTTTTATAGCACTAGGGTGTGGTGTGAGCAACTTGGGTTGTTTCGACCATATTTTTATCGTAGAAATGCTAAAATGTAAGTCCATTACAAGTATGGGCTATAACACTGATTAGGGAAAATCAGACTTGTTGGTAGCATGAGACCGGAGAGCAACTAATCGAGGGGTACCACTTGCGGGAGCCCCTCAAGGGTCACTTTTGGTGGGCTGAGAGCGTGCCACTTTGCGCGCTCTCAACGCGCTATGTGTTGTGTGTTGGGCACTCCCTTGGGATTTTATTTTTTATTTTTTGGCAAGCGTTTTCGGATTTTAGATTTTTTTTTTTTTGACTCTTCAGTTTTCCCTAGGTTTTGAATAAAAAAACGCCTCAAGAAAAAGGAAACATATTAGTTTTTTTCTTTCGCGAGAGGCATAGGTTTGCTTCTTGTGGAGGCATGAGTTTGCTTTGTGCCTCTCAGAAAGAGAAAAAATGTGTATTTTTTGTTTTGTGACAGGCAAAATTTTGCTTCTTGCGAGGCGCAGTTTTGCTTCCGCGGGAGGCACAATTGTGCCACTCGAAAAGAAAAAACATGTTTTTTTATTCTTTCACGAGAGGCACATAGTTGCTTCTCTTGGAGTCACGGTGTTTACTTCGGCGAAAGGCACAGTTGTGCCTCACGGAAAGGAAAAAACATATTTTTATTTTGTTTCTTCCGTGAGAGGCACCAACTTCCTTTGCGTGGAGGCACAATGAAAAAAGTGGCGAAAATCATGCTTCAGGCTCATTTTTTCTTGCGATTTTCCCTTTTTTGTGGAAAAAGAAGTTCGGCAAACCTATTAACATGAGCTCTAGTTTTAAAGACCATGACATGGGAACTCCAATGGTGAAAACGGTTCGTGATTTGAACACGCTGATTAAAAGATAAAATGTTTTACATAACCGAATCTATGAAGAAAAGGAAAACTCCCTGGTTGCAACAAGTGGCACACATGCAGTGGGCCACTTGTCGCAACCTGAAAGGTGGGGATGACCTTTGAAAATAGTATCCCTTAATTAGTAATTTCGATGAGATCACCATCGGTAACAATAACATCCCTCACAGGCAAGGATTTAGGCCCGCCAGTAGTTACTTTTCCATCAATATTTGACCACATGAAAAATGGCCGTCGGTGATGACCAACTAGGCAGGGCTGGATTCAAGGGGTATCAGCAGAATTAATAATATTAGTTAGATACAACCGACCTATCCAATTTATGCCAAAACTACTATAGCACATACACTCAAATATGGAAACCACCCTACCAAAAATATGGCCTCGATCCAACCCAACAGAACAATCATTCCCTTGTATTGGCTAAATGTAGTTTAATTTATACGGTCTCTCAAAATTTCATATTGTAATCTTTTATTTGGCTTTTGCCCTTCGGGGATATATACAGGGACCGTGGAGGGGCTAAGCCTCGACTTTTATGGTCATGGTTGGGGCAGGCCGAGCCGACGAAGTTGTGGGGTAGTGAGTCAGTTGAACGATCAATGGATAGGGAAGGAAACGTGAGGTGAGATCGGCGAGGTAAGAAGAAAGAGGAGCCAATGCCAAGAAGAAATAATGGATAATATTAAATTTTGTAATTTTCAGGCAAGTGATGATGATTACCTAAAAATGCAAGTGATTAAGACTTACCAAATCATTGGTTACTTTTATTTTGTTAAGAAACTGGCTTAGTCTTGAACACATCCTATTTAAATACACCACGATACCTTGCCTCTGCTAAACAACGAGTTGGCAACTGTCGCTTGTCGTGTCCTGCCTCCTTGGTTCTAGATCGAGCTCGCTCCCCTTCATACCTTAGGCAATGGCATCCAATTTGAGACCCGGTAAGGATTGGACTACCCTCCGAGCGGGGTCAGCCAACGTACTACTCCACTTCACGCAGAGATCTTTTCCGCCGCTCACTTTAATCCCACGCGAGCTTTGTTGGAGTATTAATTTTCCTGACGCAGGTAAGCAACTTCGCCGTGCAAACTAGTTGCCTCTTTGTGTGTGTGTGTGTGTGTGTGTGTGTGTGTGTGTGTTCTTCATTTTTCTCGGCATCTAACGTTGGCGGTGAATATCGTTGTGCTCATGGTTATAGGCGACCAAACACACTTGTGTTGCGGACACTATACGTGGCCATCGTTGGAACATCGTGTCTCTTGTCCAATCTCTAAGGTAAACCAGTCACGTCTTCCACATACTTTTTTTGCTTGTTCCCTTGATTAAAGATAAGTTAGTCACCCAAGCCATTCAATAAATCTTGTTGATTTATTTAGTTCAACCTGAACTTGACGGAGCACCATGCCGACTAGAAGAGGGGTGACACTGCTCGAGGACTTACCAGGGGAGATCAGAGACAATATAATTGCCCGCTTAACGCCCAAGGACGTTGGACGTTATCGTGTTGTCAGCACTTGCTACCTCCACGCCTGAATTTATGCTCGAACACCATCGCTCGCAACGATCGCTCCCCATCGTTAATGGGCAAGGGCGGCCAGCCAGTTTTGTGGTGCTCCATGTTGCCACCACCAACACTTCTAGTCACCAAATCTGGCCATGTCTTCCGGGTGTCAAACAACATTCAGAGAATTGCATTCAAGCCTCCTGTGATGGCTTCCTCGTCATCCATCGGAGATCTCAATTCTACATTTGCAACCCACTCATCCGCAAGTATGCTCTCCTACCTAAACCACAAGTTGGTAAAGCCAACAACAACATAATCGGTTTCTACCGGAACCATCAAACCGGAGAATATAGGGTTCTCTGGATTTCATATTCATGGGCACATATATTCAGCTTACATGTCCTCGTAGTGGGCTCCAACGAGCCGAGGCACATTGAAGTCAGAATACCAAGTACATCATTACATAATGTGAAGCATATGTTATTGTATGGGTTGTGGTGTTTGCTTCAATGTCCACCACCAATCGATCTTGATGGTTGCCTACACTAGTGTCCTTATTCTACCAAGGAAATTACGGGAGACAGCAGAGACATTGTTGTGTTTGACACAGAAGTCGAGTCATTCCAGTGGATGCATGGTCCTGCCTAGCCATACTCTACTAGGAGGTTACTCAACGTGAAGGAAATGCTTGCTTTTTGGGGCAGCTTGACTCCTCATTTCACTGTTATGGAAGTTTGGGTGATGTCGGATTATGATGCCGAAACATGGGCTTTGAAGTACCGGATTGATGTGTCAATGGTGGAGAAATCACGTCAACTTTATTTAACTTACAAAAATAAAAATAAAACACCACTTCATTCAACAATGCAATGGTTCGATGATATGGTTGTGCTCCACGAGCATGAGCTGATGATCAGGTTTAATTCACAACATGTGATGCGTTGCGACATTGATGGCAACTTCTTAGGTATGGTTAACATAGGAAAGAGTAAATATTGCATGTTGCTCACTCAACACCGCTTCAAAGAGAACATTACACCAATTATGTTCCATGCGATGCAAGAAGAAGACAAGGAGTCTCCATTCTCAGCAGGGCTTGTCTAATGTCGAAGACTACTGGTTTGCCTTGCTCTTGGATTCACACCAATAGGGCATGTGATTTTGGATGTTTGTGGTAAAAAATTGATGTAATTAGCTGGTGCTTATTAACATGCCATGAACATACTACTAATGTTCCGAACCATGGAGTATCTATGTATGGTGCTGTAACTTTTCATTATTCATGCATTCGCAAAGTTTTACTTCTAATTCACATTGTTAAGAAGCAAGAATGACACTATTAAGATAAAAGATTTGTCTTCTCACGTCCTTTGAGTGAATGTTTTTTCTAACATGGATGCACCCTGTCATTTTCTTAGAAGCTACGTATTCCATTTTCGTTTGTAATGTTTATTCAATATGCAAGAGGCTAATAGGTTGATCATGTTGTTCAGAATGGAATTTGGTCTGTCTTAAGTAGTACTCGTATTTTCTTATAGAGAGAAGTCTGAAATAAACCTTGAATTTGTATTCGAAGTCTGAATGAAACCCTTACCTGTAAATCCCTTAAATTGACACCCTATCCTTTCTAATCCCGGCATAGGTGGCCTCGTTCCGCATTTAGTTAACGGGGGAGTGTCTATCCTACAGTATGCTGATGATACTATCATCTTTATGGAGCATGATTTGGCTAAAGCTAGAAACATGAAGCTAGTATTGTGCTTGTTCGAACAATTATCGGGGTTAAAGATTAACTTCCACAAAAGTGAATTGTTCTACTTTGGAAGAGCTAAAGAAGAACAACAAGCTTACAAGGAATTGTTTGGGTACGAATTGGGGTCTTTACCTTTCACGTATTTGGGTATACCAATCCACCATCGCAAGTTTTCAAACAAGGAGTGGAAGTGCATTGAAGATCGATTTGAAAAAAAACTGAGTTGTTGGAAGGGCAAGCTTATGTCATACGGAGGACGATTGATTCTGATTAATTCGGTTCTCACAAGTATGCCTATGTTTCTCTTGTCCTTTTTTGAAGTACCAGTTGGAGTACGGAAAAGGCTAGATTTCTATCGATCACGCTTCTTCTGGCAGAGTGGTGAATTAAAAAGAAAATACATACTCGCTAAGTGGGATATCATTTGTAGGCCGAAAGATCAAGGGTGTCTAGGCATTGAAAATTTAGAGGTGAAGAACATATGTCTTCTCAGCAAGTGGTTGTATAAGTTATCTGTAGAGACGGATGCCACATGGGCCCAGATTCTTCGTAATAAGCACCTTCAGTCCAAAACCTTGTCCCAGGTGACGGTAAGACCGCCTGATTCGCCTTTTTGGAAGGGATTGGTGAGAGTGAAATCAGTCTTTTTTAACAGGACAAAATTTGTAGTTGGAAATGGTACTTCCACAAGATTCTCGGAAGATACCTGGCTAGGGGAGATGCCCCTTGCAATCCAATATCCTTCTCTCTATAATATTGTTCAGCGAAAAGACGCTTATGTTGCAACAGTACTACAGTCCAATCCTCTTAATTCAATTCAGGAGGACGCTAGCGGGAAACCGTTTGGAAGCTTGGCTCCATCTTGTGAGAAGATTGATGGATGTCCACCTTTCTCAACAGCCCGATCAGTTGCGCTGGAAACTAGCTAAGAATGGTGAGTTTTCGGTTAAATCCATGTATTTGGATATTATCAACACTAGCATTATTCCTAGTTCGAAACATGTTTGGAAAGTCAAATTGCCTTTAAAAATCAAAGTGTTTATGTGATTTGTCCACAAACAGGTTATCCTAACTAAGGACAATTTGGCGAAGCACAACTGGACTGGATCTAAAAGATGTAGTTTTTCTGATAGTGATGAATCAATCAAACACCTCTTTCTCGACTGCTCTTTGGCAAAAAAATTGTGTAGGTCGGTCCACATAGCTTTTAATAATACTCCTCCGAATTCCATCAACACGTTATTTGGGACGTGGCTAGATGGGATTGATGCAGAAACAGCGAGGCATATCCGTGTAGGAGTATGTGCTTTATTATGGGCAGTTTGGAACTGCATAAACGACTTGGTTTTTAACAGAACAACAAATATTCATTTCTTGCAGGTTGTTTTCAGGGCCACTACACTCATCCGTATGTGGTCGCTACTCACTCCGACGGAGGCCAGGGAGCATTTGGTTGCTGGATCTATCCGATGGGAGACGGTAGCACAGGCTATCTTCAACCGGTTTGGATGGCGGTCATGTAATAGGATAGGTGTTTAGTTTTCTATCTTTTGTTTTGCCTGCCGGTTGTGGTTGTCTTCTTTTTGCTTTCGTGCTCTTTCTAAGCTTTTTTTCCTTTTGTTTGAGACCTCGAGACTTATGTTGGACCTTTTGTTTATCAATAATATGTCTGTATGCATCACTCTGATGCAGAGGTCGGGACAAACCCCCTTTTAAAAAAAAAACCATTCTAATCCCGGCCGATCCCGGCAGTTTTTCGCTAGAAGCTCGTCTGGGCTCCAAGATTGCTTACATCCCACACTTACGAGGGGAAATCCAGCGTCCTTCCTTCTTCCTATGCTGGAGCTTGCTGCTGCAAAGTGCACATCTTTGTTCACCACCCGGTGCTTGACACTTTTATATCATGTCGAGTCGGCGTCCTAATGGAGCGGTGACGAAGGTTTAGACTGCCGAGGGGCACTTTTTTCTCGTGGGTCACTGAGAAACTCGGTTACCATGGTTACCGCAAAATTTCAAGCAAATTTCAGATGATTTTTTTTAAATCCAAGTAAAAGTTGTCAAAAACTCATTAAAATTCGAAAATTCAGAATTTGTTTCTTTCAAAGTTGATTTCTAGTGGGGTACTAGGAAACGCAGTATCTGCCCCGTAACCGGTTTTCTCGGGCGGTATCCAAAATGCTGGCGGTGACTACGCTCCCATCAGAGTGTGCGTTGAGCCAAGCACCATGTCCCAAATAAACCACTAATCCATTAGTGAGCTAGTTGTCCTTGATGAAAGACAATGGCGTAGGCGCGGCTCTCAAAGCCTGGCCGGTCTCCATCTTTTATATTCAGTGTTATACGTTTACACCAACCAAAATCAGGATCAAGTAATCTAATCGATTTGTAATTAGATACGATACATCCATTTCAATGACAAGTATTTCCGGATGGAGGGAGTACAAAATAGTTATACCTAGAAAGATTAGGATTACAACTTAGTACGAACAAGATAGATATGCTATGATGGCGAAGGACCTTCGGCCGTTCCCGACGCTCGTCCGCACCATGGCCCCACGCTCACCGTCTTCACTCTGCCGGCAAGCTCGCGGCATGCCCGAATGACGACTTCGTAGTTGGCCGCTTCTCTGACGCTGCCCCGCGCTTCGTAATTGGCTAGGGTGTGGCGTGAGCAACTTGGGTTATTTCGACCATATTTTTATCGTAGAAATGCTAAAATATAAGTCCATTACAAGTATGGGCTATAACACTGATTAGGGAAAATCAGACTTGTGGGTAGCATGAGACCGGAGAGCAACTAATCGAGGGTTACCACTTGCGAGAGCTCCTTAAGGGTCACTTTTGTTGGGCTGGAAGCGCGCCACTTTGTGCGCTCTCAGCGCTGCCACGTGTCATGTGTTGCGCGCTCTCTTGGGATTTTATTTTTATTTTTCTGTAAGCGTTTTCGGGTTTTAGATTTTCTTTGGCTTCAGTTTTCCATAAATTTTGGACAAAATTCTGCCTCTAGAAAAAGAAAACAATATCAGTTTTTTTTCTTCCGCGAGAGACATAAGTTTGCTTCTTGTGCAGTCGAGTTTGCTTCATGAGATTGTGCCTCTCAGAAAGTGTGTTTTTTTTCTTCCGCAGAAGGCACAGATTTGCTTATTGTGAAGGCGCAGTTTTTCTTCCGCGAGAGGCATAACTATGCCACTCGAAAAGAAAAAAAGTCTTTCACGAGAAGCTCATATTTGCTTCTCGTGGAGTCACGGGGGTTACTTCCGTGAAAGGCACCGTTGTGCCTCACGGAAAGGAAAAAGCATATATTTTTTTCTTCTGTGAGAGGTACAGACATGCTTCATGTGGAAGCACAATGAAAAAAAAAGTGGGGGAAATCATGCTTCCGACTCGTTTTTTTCTTGCGATTTTCCCTTTTTTGTGGAAAGAAGTTTGGTGAAACCTATTAACAACATGAGATCTAGTTTCGAAGATCATGACGCGAGAAATCCAACGCTAAAAACCGTTCGCGATTTGGACACACAGATTAAAAGATAAAATATTTTAAATAAACGAATCTATGAAGAAAAGGAAAACTCCTGAGTTGTGACAAGTGGAGCGCATGCAGTGTGCCGCTTATCGTAACCTGGAAGGTGGGGATGACTTTTGCAAAGGGTGTCTCTTAATTAGTGATTTCACATGAGACCATCATCGTAACAATAACATCCCTGGCGGGCAAGGATTTAGGCCCGCGAGTAGTCACTTTTCCATCAATATTTGACCACATGAGAAATGCCCATCACTGATAACCAACTAGGCAGGGCCAGATTCAAGGGGGAACAAGCGGAATTAATAATGATTAGTTAGATACAACCAACATATCCAATTTAGGCCACAACTACTAAAGCACATACACTCAAATATGGAAACCACCCTAGCAAAAATATGGCCTTGGGCCAACCCCACGGAACGATCATTCCCTTGTATTGGCTAAACATAGTTTAATTTATACAATCTCTCGCAATTTCATATTTTAATCTTTTATTTGGCTTTTACCCTTCGGGGATAGATAGAGCGATGGTGGAGGAGCTAAGCCTCGACTTTTATGGTCATGGTTGGGTAGGCCCAGCCGACGAAGCTGTGGGGTAGCGATTCAGTCGAACAACCAATAGATAGGGAAGGAAACGCGAGGTGAGATCGGCGAGGTAAGAAGAAAGAGGAGCCCATGCCAAGAAGAAATAATGGATCATATTAAATTCTGTAATTTTCAGGCAAGTGGTGTGGATTACCTAAAAAAGGCAAGTGATTAAGACTTACCCAAATCATTGGTTAATCTTATTTTGTTAAGAAACTTGCTTAGTATTGAACACATCCTATTTAAGCACACCACGATACCTAGCCTCTGCTCAGAAACGAGTTGACAAGTGCCGCTCGTCGTGTCTTGCCTCCTTGGTTCTAGATCGAGCTCGCTCCCCTCCATACGTTAGGCAATGGCATCCAATTCGAGACCCGTTAAGGGTTGAACTACCCTCCGAGCGGGGTTGGCCAACGTACTACTCCACTTCACACCGAGATCTTTTCTGCCGCTCACTTTAATACCACGCGAGCACGCTGGAGTGCAATCTTTCATGACGCAGGTA
>NC_041393.1:615640292-615648553 GCF_002162155.2 Triticum dicoccoides | reverse complement strand
TCTTCATCATTTTTATCCCCATCTAAAATTGGCGGTGAATATCGTTGTACTCATGGCTATAGGCGACAAAAGACACTCGTGTTGCGTACACTGCTCGTCGCCATCGTTGGAACCTCTTGCTCTGCATGTCCATCTTCTAAGGTAAACCAGTCTCGTCTTCCAGATACTTTTTTTTACTTGTTCCCTTAGTTTAAGATAAGTTAGTCACCCAAGACATTGAATAAATCTTGTTGCTTTGTTTAGTTGAACCTGAACTTGACAGAGCACCATGCCGGATAGAAGAGGGGAAACATTGCTCGAGGACTTACCTGGGGAGATCATCGACAATATACTTGCTCGGTTAACACCAGGACGTTGGTCGTTGTCGTGTTGTAAGCACGTCCTGGCGTGATGCCACCTCCATGCCTGAATTTATGCTCGAACACCATCGCTCGCAAAAATCGCTCCCCATCATCAATGGGCAAGGGCGGCCAGCCAGTTTTGTCGTCCTCCATGATGCCGTCGCCAACATGTCTAGTCAACAAATCTGGCCATGTCTTCCAGGTGCCAAACACCATTCAGAGAATTGCATCCAAGCCTCCTGTGATGGCTTCCTCGTCATCCATCGGAGATCTCAATTCTACATTTGCAACCCACTCATCCGCAAGTATGCTCTCCTACCTAAACCACAAGCTGGGAAAGCCGAGAACAACGTAATCGGTTTCTACCGGAACCATCAAATTGGAGAATACAGGGTGCTTTGGGTTTCATATTCATGGGCACATATATTCAGCTTACATGTCCTCACAGTGGGCTCCAACGAGCCAAGGCACACTGAAGTCAGAATACCAACTACACCATTACATAATGTGAAACATATGTTATTGTATGGGTTGTGGTGTTTGCCTTATTGTCCACCACCAGTCGACCACCATGGTAGCCTACACTGGTGTCCTTATTCAACCAAGGAAATTACGGGAGATAGTAGAGACATTATTGTGTTTGACACAGAAGTCGAGTCGTTTCGGTGGATGCACGGTCCTGCCCGACCGTACTCTAATAGGAGGTTATTCAAACTGAAGGAGATGCTTTCTTTTTGGGGCAGCTCGAGTCCTCCTTTCACGGTTATGGATGTTTGGGTGATGCCGGACTATGATGCCGAAACATGGGATTTCAAGTACCGGATTGATGTGTCAACGGTAGAGAAATCACGACGAGTTTATTTAACTTCTTACAAAAAGAAAAAGAAAACACCACTTCATTCAGCAGTACAATGGTTCAATGATATGGTTGTGCTCAATGAGTGTGAGCTGCTGATCAGGTTTAATTCACAACATGTGATGCGTTGCGACATTGATGGCAACTTCTTAGGGATGGTGAACATAGGAAAGAGTCAATTTTGCATGTTGCTCACTCAACACCGCCTCAAAGAGAACATCAAACCCATTATGTTCCATGAGATGCAAGAAGAAGACAAGGAGTCTCCATTCTCAGCAGGGCTTGTCTAATGTCGAAGACTACTGGTTTGCCTTGACCTTGGATTCACATCATGTCTTTCCTTCGCTCTCTTCTCGTTTGGTATTACATCAGTAATACCAATAGGACATGAGATTTTGGATGGTTTTGGTAAAAAATTGATGTCATTAGTTGGTGATTATTAAGATGCCATGAACATACTGCTAATGTTCTGAATCATGGAGTATCTATGTATGGTGTTGTAACTTTCCATTCTTCATGCATTCGCAAAGTTTTACTTCTAATTCACATTGTTAAGACGCAAGAATGACGCTATTAAGATAAGAGATTTGGTCTTGCTCACATCCTTTGAGTGAATGTATTTTTCTAACAGGGATGCACACTGGCATTTTCTTAGAAGCTACGCATTCCATTTTCGTTTGTAATGTTTATTCAATATGCAAGGCTGATAGGTTGATCGTTTTGTTAAGAATGGAATTTGGCCCGTCTTAAGTAGTACTCCTATGTCCCAAATAAACCACTGATCCATCAGTGAGCTAGTAGTTATAGATGAAAGACAGTGGCGTAGGCGCAGCTCTCAAAGCCTGCCAGTCCCCATCTTTTATATTCAGTGGTACACGTTTACAACAACCAAAATCAGGATCCAGTGATCTAATCGATTTGGATTAGATACAAAATAATTATATATATAAAGGTTAGGATTACAACTTAGTACGAACAAGATAGGTATGCTATACCCTAAAAAAAAGATAGATATGCTATGATGGCGAGGACCTCCGGTTGTTCCCGACGCTCATCCGCACCATGGCAGCCACGCTCATTGTCTTCACTCTGCCGGAAGCTCGCGGCATGCCCCGATGACGACTTCTCCGTATAGGCGTCAGGTTCGTCGTGGATGAAAAAGAGTTGTGCCAGGAAGTTCATGTCTTAAAACTAGATAAGTTTCGGGAAAAAAAACACGACCTGTTCGAAAAAGAACCGCCCCTCACCCTAGGAGGTCGTTATCCAATGAGCTTCAGTCCAACTCGATGTCCTTGAGACGATGGTATAGTTAAGTTCAGTCATTAACATGTCATTAACGTTTGCATGGAATAAAAGAGAGAATTGTTTGTGCCTATCAGTTGCGCAAGCTGTACACAACTAATTCTATGTTTAGATGTTATACGAGTAAATTAAGACGGTATTTGTTTACAGGGACTTATTGGTTTAGGGATTTAAAAAAGTCCCTATAAATCCCATCTAAACCAAACATGAGGGACTCATAGGAACTTAAAGTGGGCATTTGGAACTTTACAGGGCCTAAGATACATGCTACAGGATACAGTGCTACTTTGATGTATGGCATATGGCCTTGTTCTAAAATTTATTTACTGCCATACACCAATGCAAAAGCGAAAGACCAGAGAGCAAGCGAGCCATCCATATATACATGAACTAATTCATGAGGGGCTGTTTGCTTCGCTTCCACAAAAGTCCGATTTTGGAAGCGTGAGGCTGAGATTTATGCCTGACGCAGGAGCTGCCTATAGGCCTCCAACCAAACAGCCCCTACATCATCCATGCGAAAAATGCTAGAATCATACAGACAAACAAAAATATTCCTAATACTAATGCTTTAGCTGCAGACTGCCGTTGACCGTGCTTAGCATGCCGCAGTCGTTGGGGCTCGATGTACCACGAGCGCCGGCAGAGCGGGCACCTGTCGCTCTTCTTGAGGACGAGCTCCAAGCACGCGCCATGGAAGACGTGCGGCTTGCCGCATCCCGGCCACGCGGCGAGGTCGTCGTCCTCCATCAGCTGCAAGCAGACGGGGCAATCCTCCTCCCGGCCGGCGTCGCACGTCACAGGTCCCGGCAGGTGCAGCTCCATATCGGCGTGGTACCCGCGCAACGGTTCATCAGCCATGCCCTCCAGAGCGGCGCGCACGCGCTCCATGCGCTCCGGCGTGCGGTCCTCCGGCCGGAGGATGCCCACGTCGACGAACACCTCGACGCGCTCGGCATGTGGTGGGACGGTCACGTTGGCAATCAAGCTTGACCATAGCCTCCGGAGCCTCCTGTGGAAGCGGCTGTCGTAAACCAGCGGGGCCACCGACGCGCCGACCCACCGGCGCAGCTCCCTCGCCGTGTCGCCGCCGGGTGGGACGACGAAACGGAGCTGGTACACTTTGGCCGTGCTTCCGCGCACCTGCTGCGCGCCTCCATCCGACGTCGCAGAGAAGTGGGTGAGGCGGTAGACCACCGAAATGTGCTTGTCGTTGCCTTTTTGGATCTCCGCGGCGGCGACCCGCATGATGCCGGCCGTGCTCCCGGCCGTGCCAGGCGCGTGTGCCTCAACCTCGTCGCTCCTCTCCTCCTCCTCCTCGCTCTCATACTCCTCATCGATTCTGTTAGCTTCCTCCCCGCCGGCGCTGCTCGCCCTGACCGCTTGTCCGTCATCCTCGCCGCTGGCGTTGCGCGCGGCTCGCGGGGACACTAAACTCGACCATAGCTCCTGCAGCCGCCCGACTAAGCGGCCGGCGGGGAATACCAGCGGAACACCTCCTCTTCCTCCTGCTCGTCGATGTCGTCATACCAGGAAACAAGGGAACCCTCGAACTGGACGACGATGACGGCGCCGGCGGAGGAGGAGTCGGCTCCGGGCCGCGTGACGTAAAGGGGGCACTCCTCGCGCAGCTCCACCGCGGGCCGCAGCTTGGCACGGGGCCTCTCCGCCCAGAGCGACGCGAGCACGACGCTCTGGCCGACGCAGGCGTCCACGGCGCCCTTGCCGACGGCGCTTGCCGGGTCGACGAGGAAGACGTCGGTGACCCAGATGGGATGGTCGGCCCTCGCGATCAACCTCTGTTCCCCACCGGTCTCGATCTTGCAGAACCAGGGGCGGCGAAGTTGTCGCTGCTGATCATCCATGGCCATTGCTCAATCGACCGTTCGATCTCTTTTCGTGCACGCTATTTTGAAGTAAATTGACCTCTCGCTAATGCTTTCTGCGTGCAGCTGTGATTATATTGACCGACTAGAGACTGGCCGACGACTCCGAAGTGCACTCTCATAGAAATCCCGGTTAGGATTGGAACACGGAGCGGCGACTTCACACATGTACTCCCAGGGATGTATGCTGATCCTTTTTAGAGAAAAGGTCATAGCCCGACTTTATAAATAAAGCGACATGGCAGAGTTACAAGCCCAAACATCATCATGGGGACGAAGCCATCAATAGTTCGCGCTACCACAAGCAGGAACCAGGAGCACGAAAGTATGAAGGATACATAGCACCCTACTAGACACGGCACGCAGGCCGGATAAAAGTAAGACGAGGTCAGCATCGAAGACGAAGAACCACCGACAGGCTAGATCAAGCTTCAGGACCCTGCCTAGAGAGAGATGACGCCGAGGCCCGAATTTTAGAGATGAGCATGTCCAGCGCTCCCCGGTCGTCCTCCTTAGTCAATGATCTCCATTGCTGCAAGAAGATGCATGATTTGAATAGACAGTCAGCAGCCTTAGTAGGAAAGACATGTTCGATCGTAAATTTGTTCCTAATCGTCCACAGCGACCAACATATCGCATCCAGGCCAACCCAGAAAATCATCTTAGTCACCCCAACCAACGACTTGGCAAGGTTTCTCCGCTCAGGAAAGGAGGAGTGGTTCCAAGTAACCTGGAGCCAGGATCTGACACAGCTCCATACCAGCTTAGCAAGCACGCAATGAAAAAAGATATGATTTGTGTCCTCCAAGGCACCACAAAGAGCACAAAACTCCGAGCCCAGCCCGTTTCTCTTACGAATTTGGTCAGCCGCGGGGAGACGGCCTCTGAAGGCCTGCCAGAGGAAGATTTTAATTTTCGGAGGAACTCTGGACCGCCAAATGCAAGAGAACCTATTCAAAGGGACACCTCAATGATCCTAGAGTACAAGGATTTAACTGAAAACCGGCCAGAAGAAGAATGAGGCCAGACCACCGTATCCGGCGCCTCCGAGAGCAAAGGGAATACGGCAGAGAGTCTTTGCCAGTCTTCCAATTCTTCAGGAGAAAAGGATCGACGGAAAGCCAGGTCCCAATTATTAGCCGACACATCCGCGATAGAGATATTCGGGTTAGGGCAGTACGAAAAAAGAACAGGGAAGCTAACAGCCAGAGGAGTATCACCACACCACCAGTCAAGCCAAAACCGAACCGAGGAGCCGTTACCAACAGTAAACTTAACATGTTCTAGGAACAGAGGTCTAACTTTGATAAGGTCCTTCCAGAATTGAGATCCACGCCGGGCCCCAGCAAACATCGGGCTAGAATGTGGAAAAATATTTAGCTTTAAGAATCAAATACCATAAAGAACCGGCCCCACTAGACATGATTTTCCACCACCATTTGATTAAAAGAAATTTGTTCATAACCAATGTGTTAATAATGCCTAACCCCCCAAGGTTTTTAGGCCTCCACATGAGCTTCCATTTAACCAACCTATATTTCCGTCTGTTGTCAGCAGCATTCCAATAGAAAGCACCCCTATGCTTGTCAAAACCGGCATGAATGCCAGCCGATAAAAGATAGAAGCCCATTAGAAACATAGGAAGGGAGGAGAGGCATGCGTTGATCAGAGCAACTTTGCCAGCATTAGTGTTATATCTACCTCGCCAGGGAAGAACCCTGTTTCCCACCTTAGCAACAGCCGGAGCAAAATCCTTAGAATGTAACATAACAGGAGAGATGGGGAGTCCCAGATATTTAAAAGGGAAGGAGCCTAGGGAACAATTAAGCAGCCTACCCACTCTCAAGGCCTCCGCATCATCAACACCAGTGACCAGGACCTCATTCTTGGAGAAGTTAATTTTTAGGCCTGAGACGGCCTCAAAGCATAAGAGGATGAACTTGAGATGGGCAATGCAGGCATCGTTCAATTCTACCATAATAATTGTGTCATCAGCGTATTGCAAGTGAGTGACACCATCAGGAATTAAATGAGAGACCACTGGCAGGATATAGCCATGCTGAGCCGCCATAATAGGATGCGAGAGAAGGCATCGACAACGAAATTAAACATAACAGAAGACGCAGGATCACCTTGTCGCAGGCCCCTGCCATTGACAAAAAAATTACTAATGTGGCCATTAACAGAGACCGCAGTGTGGCCACCCAAGACCAACTGCATAATACGATGAACATACGCCTCGTCGAAGCCTTTCGCTAGAAGAACCTTTCTCAGAAAAGGCCAACTGACCGAGTCATAGGCTTTCTCAAAGTCTAGATTTAAAATGACAGCCTTAGAATTACGAGTTCTCAAGTCATGAACTACCGCATGAAGACAAAGAATGCCATCTAAAATGAAGCGCCCTTTGACGAAAGCAGACTGGAAATGACTGATAACTCTATGAGCAACGGGGGACAGACGAGTAGCAAAGCCCTTAGCATGAAACTTAGCGAAGTTATTGATCAGTGCAATAGGTCTGAACTGGGAAATCAGCTCCGCACCTTTAACTTTAGGAATCAAGGTGATCACCGCGTAATTAAGGCGAGAAATATCAATAGTTCCTAGACAGAAACCCTGAATAATATTACAAACCAACTGCCTTAGCTGAGGCCAGAACTTCCTAAATAAGGGAATCAAAAAGCCATCCGGCCCAGATGCAGCATTTGGGTTTGCAGAATTAACCACATCCCAGATCTCCTTATTGAAAAGGGGCACCATCAAAGCATCATTTTCTTCGGCCGAAATTTTCATACTATGGTCCCACAAGGATGGAGAAATAGAAAAAAAGAGGGCGGTTTAGCCCCTAATAGCGACAAGAAGAACTCCACCACGTGAGAAAGGATCACAGATTGGTCCGAAGATCGAACTCCATTAATGATCCGACTGTTAATACCGCACCGTCTCCTCCTACCATTGGTGATGGCAAAGAAATAAGCAGTGGGGGAATCCCCTTTTAGCGTCCAATTTAGCATGCCCTGCTGGCGCCAATAAATTTTAGCTTGTTGATGCAACTGCATCAAGGCATTCTCAAGATTGTACCACAAAGACCACCCATCTTTGGAGAGCCCAGAAGAATCGGTCGTACGGTCTAGGTCGAAGATCTGGGATTCAAGAGAATCCTTCGATCGATGCTCCTCCACGGCATGATTACGGGACCAGCCTCTAAGAAATTTGCGCAGGTTGTAAGAACAAGAATGCCAATCATCTAAACGGCCAAAGGAGCGAGAGTTTGAGGTTAAGAAGTTGATAATCTTTGAGGCCAGCATATCATTAAACCCTTCGACGAGCAACCAGGAAGCATCGAATTGGAATCTAGAAGGAGGTCTATCTTGATGCAACCCACCATCAAGAAGAAGAGGGGTGTGGTCAGAACCGACTATACTTTTGGCGAGAAGGGAGGCCCAGGGGAAAAGAGAATCCCATCTAGAACACATAAAAATTCTATCAAGCACTAATCTAATCGGGCTGGCCTGATGGTTGGACCAGGTGAAACGAGCCCCTATCCTAGGAAGCTCATGGATAGCATTGGAGCTGATAAAGGCATTGAAGGCATTAGCCAGAGGCCAGGAAAAGTTGCCATTGCTTTTGTCAGAAGGATAACAAAGGAGGTTGAAGTCATCACCGATAACTATCGGTAAGTTATACGCCTCAATCTTAGCAGAGAGCTCGTCCACGAATAAAGAGGAAAGCGAGTGATCAGCCGAACCATAAACCACAATGACTTCCCACAAAATATTAAGGGCTTTGTGACAGACTACCGTACTTGCCCAAAAAACACCATGATCAAAAGCGACGAAATCGAAGACATCTTTTTTGGAGCCAATCAGGATCCCCCCC
>NC_041393.1:615616265-615639916 GCF_002162155.2 Triticum dicoccoides | reverse complement strand
CGTTAGGGGAGAAGGATTATTTAAAGGTTTCGACCAGCCCAACCAAGTTAATATTGATCCCACGCACCAAGTCTTTAATCTGGTCATGATGCCCCTAGCACCAAAGCCCCTTATGTTCCAAAACAGGGCTTTCATTTATAAGAAAGGTTTTTGATACGGAGACTCGACCTGCTAGGAGCCGCGCAGAGTTTAGATCTTTTAGCAGGACCCCTCCTGGAAACGCTAGGCGTGGGTTGGCCACTACCAACCTCCACACCAGCACCCTGAGCCCCGACTCCCACCAAAACTGCAGCCGCAGAGGCAACAACCTCTTTGGCTTTAGCAATGGCCGCCTAGGCCATCTCATTGGCCCAAATAGTAGAAAGGAGACAAGAAGGGGAGCCTAACTCGGGATCTACCGAAACCCCCACATCAGACATAATATTTAACAGGTGATCATCAGAAAGAGAAGGAAGAACAAGCCGAATCGGGGAAGGGGAGGGGATCGGACCAAGATGATTACCTGAAGGGGGAAGATCCTTAGCAGCAGCCCGCCGCTCCGTCGACGCCATGATAGATTCACACGCATCACCCACCCGCCTGCCCTTGCGAGCCGTGGAGGTGGGCGACCGAATCGAAGGAGAGCGATCCACGGGAGAAGCCGGGACGGGGCCCGAACGCGACATCGAGCCCAGATCCTTGTCAAGGTGACGGCAGACACAAGTCATCGACTGCTTAGAGCCCGAAGAGGCCCTGCTCTTCACCAAGAATTTCCGCATTGTAGACTTCTTCTTCCTCTTAGACTGAGATACATTGTCATCACGACCAGGGGAGATGGGCATGTCCTCAATGCCCGAGCGAGTGGGAGAGAGAGGACGGCCCGGAAGGTTGGAGCAGGCCCCCGAGATGGGGGTGACCGTAGCAGACAGGTTCTTGCGCAACATCTCATCAGCAACAAGCATCGCAGGGGCAGCAGGAGGAACGGCCACCGCCTCGCGGGGGGCCTTATCAATAGGCGCTTGGGACTTGAATAGCTCCCGCTCAGATTCAGCCAGCCCATCCCACTCGGAGTGAGTGAAGCGCAGGTCGGAGCCACCACTAAGGTTTTGCCCACCTGTAGAACCGTCCCCATTCTTATCGTGTTTGTCCGAGGTATTGGATGGGGGGAAGGCAGGGGTGGAAGGCTTCAGCCCCTTCCACCCGAACACGAAGCCTGACACCATTAGGCGAAGGAAAAACACCAATAGATCCTTGGACGCAGAGTGGGTCAACACACCAGATTTTGATACGAGCTGGACCAACCCTCTCCAGAGACTCCACGTCCACTTCCACGGGCTTCCCAATCAGGTCACCAAACACCATCAGGAAGGAAGAAGATCGGAGCCCTGCTGGCACATCATCCACCAAAACCCACACCTGGGAGAGAGGACCAACAGATTTTCCACTACAAGTAGCAGGCTTCACTGACACCACTAGTTGATTGAGGGGAAGGGTGAAGCTGGTGCAAGAGGCAATCATACAAAGGCAATCCTTGGAGGGGAACACAACAGAGAACTCAAAGTCAGACAGCTGATTGACTTGCCAATCCCAGCCTTCAACATCCCAGATCTGAAGCCCTTCAAGCAGAGTTTGGGAAGAGATCTTTTGATCTTGCACCGAGACTATCGCAGCATTTGAGAGGGAGGGGGTCGCCGCCAGGACAGGCAGATCGCTATCCAAAGCAAAAAAAGGCACAACCAGGGAGACCCAAGCCAAATTGAAGGAAGGAGGGAGGTTTCTGGCGGTTCTGACAGTTGACAGTGAGGTGCCCATCCGAACGGCAAATTAAGCAGAAAGGGGGGTTGGTGCATCTGGATTGGAAGTGCCCTGGCCTATGACATGCAAAGCATGTAAGCGCAGAGGGGTTACTCGGGGTGGAAGGGTTGGGACAGAGCTGCAGAAGGGAGGCAGGAGGAGGCAGGATCCCATCCCCCACCCTCGATGAGGACGCGCCAGGATGAGGGCCAGTAGGACGCCGAACCGGACCAGTGAAAGACCACGGCGGAGGACGAGGCCCAGCGCCAGCGCCCACCGGACGAGGGATATGCCGCGCCGGAGCAGAAGCGCCATGCCTCGCACCTCTGACAGACAAGGAACCCGACGAGGACGAGAGCCCCCCACCAGCCGCCGCCGCCGCTTCCCAAGGATCCAACGCTGGAGAGAGAGACGCCCCAGATACAGATCCTTGCAGACCAGATCCAGGAGGAGCACGCTCCCGCTCCGAGCGCTGGAGCCACTCCGGACCAGTAGCCCATGCAGCGCGGTCGCGAGCCACCTGCTCACGGGCCGCCTGCTCCGCCTCCAGCTTGGAGCGAAGGGAAGCCTCGAGCTCCAAATTCACGGCCGAGCCCGGCGAGTCCTCCCGTCGGCGCTTGCTGCCCGAGACTGCATCGCATGACGAACCCCTCGACTTATCCATGGAGAGCACCGCCACGAAAGAGAGGAGGAGGGGGCAGGAGGAGTGGATCTGACGAGACGACGAATGGGGAAGCGGTATCTATGCAAATCTGCGGCGGAAGCCAGAAACCCTAGCAGGGGGGAACAGAGCCGCGGGGGATCCATAAATACCTAGACCGAGTCGTGCCCACATGGGCCTGACGGGCCACGCGGGCCAGGGGGAGGGGCGGAGAATCCATAAGCAGGGGGAAGCCGCACCGGGCCCATAGACAGAAGGGGAGGGAATTCGTCGACTGACAACAGAGTAGGAGGAGTGGGCTGGGTAGCCAGAGAGAGATCAGGAGGCCCAACAGAAGACCCGCCACGCGACCAACTGGTCAATGGGAGGGAGACAAGATCTAGGGCAAGCGGCGCCGGCTCTGCGACACACCCCGACGCCGCAGCCGCCGGAGATGGGGAGGCCGAACCAGAAGCAGAGGAAGGGGAGGGAGGGCAGACCACATCCAGAGCAGCACCCAGGATCCCAGATCCGGGCGAGGGACAGGAGAACTTACCAGATTTGCGCTGACGATGAGAGATCCGAACCCAGCCAACAGCGGACGACGGTGATTGCACCGACCGGCCCCGGCCCCCAGGAGCAAACTTGCGGCAGCGGGGCGCAGCGGTGGGGGAAGGGACCCACACAAGGAGGACCGGTGAAGGCGAGCAGGAGAGCGCCTCGTCCGATGAGCAATCCTCATCGGAGACGAGAGCCCAAAAGTGGGAGCCAAGCGACGACAGGGAAGGAACCGAAACTCGTGGCACCGACGGGCGAGCGGGGGAAGAGGAGCCAGCTGCGGGGGGGGGGCGTACCAGAGCCCAGGGCGGTGACGGAGGAGCACGGAACGGTGCCGGAGGGGCAGGGGAAGGAAAGGAGAGGGGCAAGAGGGGCGAGAGGGGAAGGATAGGGGAGGAAAGCCATCCACAAACATCACCATGTATGCTGATCCTTCATCTGCCATCTATTTAATCCGATTCTTGAATTTTGATGCTTTGCAGCGAACCAATGTGAAACCATAATTATTTTCCGAGGAATGCTAGCTACATCCACACAAAGCTAAGTTGGGTTTATGGTTGCAGCTCACTTGGCATCTTTTCATTGGAATAAGAGCGTCTCCAACAGTCGTGCTATAACTCACGCGCGCGGAGAAAAATATGCTTTAGCATGCGCGGAGCGGTTTGGCGCGCTCCAGTAGGCGTGGGAGATTCTGGTGCACGGGAAAAAATCGAGCGCGCGCGAAAAAGCGGCCCGGCACGCGGTGTCCGACACGCTCTATAAAACGTGCGTGCCCGAGCCCGCCAACCGTCAGTCGAGCGCCTTCTTCTTCCCCGCCGCCCCCTTCTTTCCTCACATTCAGCGCCCCACTGCTGCCGCTGCGCCCTTCTCCCGACGCCGCCGCTCCTTCTCCCCCACAGCCGACATGCCGTCGTGTGCCCGGAGCAGCTCCGGCTACCGCGACGTCCGCGTCCGCCCCTCCGGCATGTTCTACGCAGAGATTCTCTCCGGTGGCGTGCGTCTCGGTCTCAGGACGTTCGAGAACACCAACAAGGCCGCCTGCGCGTACGACGCGGCGGCGTGGCGTCTCTCGAGGTCATGTTGGCAGATGAACTACGACGACGTGCGAACATGCCAGTAGGTGCAAGACCTCGCGCCTCCGCCGTAGCTATAACTGACGAGCACCGCCTCGAACACCGTAGGTGGGAGCGCCGCCTCCTCATCGCCGAGGCGGACGAGTACGCCATGGCGGAGTGGCGCCAGCGCTTCCCGCAGGACGTCGCCACCCAGAACGCCTTCTGGGCGGAGAGGAGGGCAAAGCGAGCCGTGGAACGGGCGGACAGGCATGCGCGGAAGGCACTGGCGATAGCGCAGTGCGAACTGGGACAGGCAACTACCTTTGATGACAACGATCCTCAGTGGGATGACGAAGTTTCTGTCGTCGGACAACACCACAAAGGAGGAGAAGGACGAGGAGTAGTTTCTAGTATATTTGCACCGTAGTATCGTTTATTATCAATTTTCTGATCGTCCATTTACGTGATTTGACGGCGTTGCCAGGGCAACTCTAGCCGATCCCTAGAGGAACTCTTAAAACCATTAGACGAGCAAAAATTATACTCCTCGACACCGTGGGCTCCTATATTTACTCAGCCACCCACCCGCCCGATTAAAAATGCCCCCACTCCCCTCAGCCACACCCAACCCACCCTCGGCTGCATCTACTCCAACACCTCCTTTCTCACCTCCACCGGCCACTGCCGATTTGGCCGTCTCACACTGCCATCGCCGCCAAAATCGGTAGTCTAGGGCCGTCGTCGTCGGCGCTGGTTTTGTGGCAGTACGGCGGCCGCCACCGTTGTGTTTTGGATGGATTCAACGGGGGTCAAACTACGCACCCCACTCAATGCTCTGCGTCGCATCTCGGTATGCCCTCCTCCTCTCGGCGCTCCGATCTCACTCGTCGACCGACCACCGGCACAGCCACCGGAGAAATCAACCTTGCTCGACAAAACGATAGCTCGAGTCCAACCTAAAACTTGTGCCAATTCCATTTCGGTGCAAGTAATGAAATTTTGTCATATATATGAAAATAATGCGGGGGTGCTTTTCCATGCATTGAATCATTCACTTGACAACAATGGTCAGTTGGCAATAAGAAAGACAACTTGAGAGGAGATGAAAGCAAACTTTGATGAACAACCATTTCAGATTTCACTAACAAAAAAGAAAAATAGTCGGCACACAATTGAGGAATTGAACAAACAAATTTTCCTTCCAACTAAATCAATTACAATGAAATGTTCGTACAATATACATCGACGCATTTCATCGATGGATGAGCTCATGAATGCATCATCAATCAGTCGAATGAAATGCTATCCTTCAGAGAAACGTAAGGAAATCTGAAGAAGATTCAAGCTAACTGCAGTCACAAGTCAAGGGAATGATACACTGACTGCACAAACTTATTGAAACAACCATGCGACGCCCTTGCGAATCGGGTCTATCACTCTAGCTTGTGTTTGATGTCCAGCTTGTGTCTGCACATAGGGCAGATCTCGCTGTTCTGGAGGACGCCCTCCAGGCACGCGCAATGGAAGACGTGCGGCTTGCCGCCACACCCGGGCCACGCGGCGAGGTCGTCGCCCTCCAGCAGCTGCAAGCAGACGGGGCAATCCTCCCCAGCGACGTCCACCCTCCTCCGCTTTGCCGGCCGCTCGCCTGCGTTTCTGCCGCTATCGTCGTCGTCGCCTTCCGTGCCGCACCGTACCGGCACCGGCAAGTGCAACTCCATGCCGACGAAGCGCCCGGGCCACGGGTCCGCCACCATGCTCTCCAGCGCGGCGTACATGTGCCCCATGCTCGCCAGCGTGTAGTCCGCCCGCCGGAGGATGCCGACGTCCACGAACACCTCCACGCGCCTTGCTCCCGGCGGTACGCTCACCTGCGACGCCAAGCTGGACCATAGCTCCTGGAGCTGCTTGGTGATCTCCTGGAGTTTCTTGCTCAAGATATCGGGGTATATCAGCAGGCCTAGAGACGATCCGGCCCACGCCAGCGACCTTGCCGCGTGGTCGCCGGTGGCGATGAACCGGAGCTGGTGCTCCATCGTCCTCCCTCGCCGTTCGACGCCGTCCGGTGATGCCCTGAAGCGGGTGTAGCGGTAGAGCACCAACATCTGCTTGCTGTCGTCCTCTGCTCCTTCGCTCTCGACGGCGGCGACCCGCATGAAGCCGAGCGTCCTCCCGGCGCAGGCGAACCGCGGCGGCGAACCTCCAACAAGTTGCTCCTCGGGAACGAACTTCCTACGATGCAGTGTCTGTAGAATGCCGAGCATCACGTCATCGTCGACGCTGGCCGCTTGTCCGTCGACCTCGCCGTCGCTCTCCTCCTCCTCCTCCTCATCCTCCTCCTCCTCCTCCTCCTCCTCCTCCTCCTCCTCCTCGCTGCTGCTGCTGTCGTCTTCCGAATCAGCCGAGTATTCGTCCTCGGCCTCGCTATTGTCATCATCGTCGTCATCCTCGTCATCATCATCTTCGTCCTCCAACCCCTCACACAGCGGCGGAGGAAGAACGTGATCGTTAAAGCGACCCTCGAACAGAACGGCGACCGCCTCATCACCGGCGGGATCGCCTCCATCTCCATGCCGCCTGACGCGAGAGCAGAAGAAATCGCTTTCCATCACCAGCACCGGCCTCGGCAGCTCCACGCGGGGCCTCTCGGATGACAGCGATGCGAGCGCGAGGGTCCCGCCGACGGTCTTGACGTAGGCTTCCACGACGACGCTCCGGCCGATCGGCGGGCCGACGAGGGAGACGCTGGTGACGGCGCCGCGGCGGCCGTCCAGCACGCGAGACCTCAGGCTCAGGGTTTCGCCGCCCTTGACGTCCACCGACAAGGCAAAGGGTGGCCATGTCGGATTATGCTCGGTATAATCGAGATTATTTACCGGGCGTTAAGCAAAGCGTGACCCTCTGCTTATATGGATGGATCCCAGTTACGTATTAATTGCACTAGGATTTGGCTCGGAATCCATTTCGATGGACGATCGATTTACCGGGGAAAGCCATCTAAATCAGTTTTGGTTCGTTTGATCGTCGTAGCAGAATAATCCGAAGTGCTCCACAATTTATTTTTCCGTCATCGTCAGAGAATTTCCTCGTAGGAAATGTTTGTGGCGATTTAAACACATCCATGCAGCAAAATATATTGTGTCAAGCTTCTAAATCTAGGGCGAAGCGACCGACATATTAATTTTGGGGGTCAACCTATATGAATATAACATATTGTTTTCTCACATGTTTTCTCATATAGACCGAACTATCGAATGATATGGCTGATATCTGACCCAATATGTTCATTGATATAGATGAGAACAAGTCTTAATTAGAAACAGTGAAAATATGTTTATGTATTTACAACTTCAGTGATCGATCAAGGATTTGTGTTTATAATGTTCTGAAAAACACATGTGTAATTTATTATTATTAATCCCTGATCAAGGATTTTGTATATCTTGTCAAATAGTTTCTTAATTAATGAGTAAATAACTGGTAATCTAAATTTATTATGTTGAGGCATTAACATCATACTCTTTTTTTTTTACTAAAAGACGTGTTTTGAACAAGAATAATGGTAAAGATGTCTTTAGCAAAAAAAAGAGTGAAAAGAAAGTTCAAACTTCATTCGTGGACCTCCCAATGCAGAAGTTTGTAGAAGTTTGTAGCAAGTAGCAATTTTCTTCTTAGTGAGAAACCAAGGTATCAATCCATGGAATAACTGCATTCTTGCAACGGTAATTATGTTCCGCAACGCAGTTAAACCTTCAGTTATGTCCCCAACAAAGCTAACAAGGGTGTCAACATTGTTAGTCTTGCTAGTTGCACAAGATAATTAAGAGACAACTTTTTTTTTGAGCATCAGTACAGACAGAAGCGCTCATATACACGTGCATACACTCACCCCTATGACCGCACACACGCACACCCTACCCCTATGAGCACCTCCGAAAGACTGAGTCGGCATATCATCTTGAGATTTACGAAGCCATTGTAGGCGCCTCGTCGTCGACGGGAACGTCTCCTCCCACTGAAAGCGCATCGCCGGAAATCCTGAAATAAATTCAGGAATAATGCGAACACTAGAATTTGAACCCTGGTGGGTTGTGGATACCACTGTCCACCTAACCAACTCAACCACAGGTTGGTTCGCATTAAGAGACAACTTGGTAGATACTATTTTTCTATTTTAAGAATAAAACAAAACTAAAAATAAAAAGTTATGCAATTTTGTTGGAAGGTGATTCTTATGCTAAAAACTGGACCGTGATTCATAGGTTCACCAAGTGCATCTCAACAATACATAAAGTATGGCAATATAATCATGTGGAGAAAATGCATAATGAAATATTTCATGCCCATGTAAAACATATGATGTGTTGATTATATATAGGTGATACATCCAAATAATATTAGACTGAGATACCCTCTGCATCTTCTAGCTCAATAGCATGTCCCTTAGATCGAGATCCCTCTGCGCCATCTGAACTATAAGTGTAAACGCATGTAATTACTGTAAGCAAGATGATATACTGTTATTTAAGGAATCCAAATGAATAATCTCATAAATATTTATCCTTAGTGGCAACAATTCAATACAAGTGTTTCCACTTTCTTATACTATGGTAGTTTATTTGCAAGATTGAACTCAGAGTAATACACATCTCTCCCACTGAGTACCTATCTAGACTGACCAAGAATAAACAAGGAACCGGAAAGAAATATACATCTATAGATCAAATATAAAGGCATAAAGAAATAACTCATCACATGATCTATCACACCGCTAAAGAATACATCAGACTATGGCACCTCGGCCCAGAAAACCGGATGCGCCCTTCATACCAGCCCAAGGATCTGAATCTTCTGTTACACAGTACAAACTGACATCAAGCACGACCAAAATACATTACACCACACAGGGTACATAGGTATGATATTAGAACTCTTAGCAAGGCAAAGACGGCACTACACGTGCAGCGACAATATCTACATTATTTATGTGACAAGGCCTCAGGGCCTAGCAGCGAAATACAAAATGGAACAACATCAACAACGGCAGTACACGTGCGGCGGCAGTATCCCAAACAGATCCTACTGGAACACGAACCTAGTGCTCACACTCGGCATCCTCAAAATACTCGCAATCATCATCTCCTTCATCTAGCATCATAAGTCGGTGAATACTTTGAATGTACTCGCAAGCGTACTACAAGCATGGCATGCAACAAGACCAAGGCATAACATACACATTCACAAGCAATTCAGGTTAATGCATCTTTATTATATTGATGATTAATAAACTTCAGAACCTTTGTGTGAAAACCAACAAATAAATCGGTAGCCATCAAAACGGTCATTAACTCAGATCTCGGGCATCACCGTAAGAACTAAACAGCTACCCAAGAGCAAGGGTGGAGCTAATATAATACAATGGTATGCAATTCATACCCAATAAAGTTTGCATAAAGTTTATAGTATATGTGCTCTTATATGATATCTCGCTTTACGCCAAATGTTAGCTACCCTCGTATGAAGGGAATAGCTCTCTCACGCGAGATTGGATCGGCCTGTTTTTTGGCTTTTTTTTTTGCGAGCAAACATTTCACTGGTTCGTTCCAATGTTTTGATCGTGATCGCTTCCCTGTTTTTCCGTTCTGATCGTCTTTTTTCGACTTCTTTGTTCTTTTCCGATGTACATCAGTCTTTTTTCCGTGTTCTCATCGGTTTCTTCATTTCTTTATCTGTTATAACTGGGGTTTTTATTTTCATTATTTTCGCATTGTTTTTCTTCTTTTTTCACGGTTCTTACGGTTTTTTAGTTTTTATATGGGTTTTTGCGTTTTTTTCATCCTTTTTTTTGTTTCTTTTCTTCACTTTTTGTTTCTCTCTTGGCTTTCTTGATTCTTTTTGTTTCTTTATTTCATTTTCTTTTTTCAGTTTTTCTCGGTTTTCACATTCAACATTTTCCATATAGATCGGAAACATTTTTTATATACATGTTTAACATTTCAAAAACATGATTTTACCTTTTCCGTACAAATTATACATTTTTGGTACAGATCTAATAAATTTTCTAAAAGGTGTTCAAATTTTTTCAAATACAAGTTTAATATTTTTTTAATACATGATCAACCTTTCTCCTATAAACATTTCAAACATTTTAAATGATTTCATTAAAATTTTCCAAATACAAGATTATTTTATTTGAATACATGGTCAACATTTGTTCTATACACATTTAACATTTTTTTCAAATGCTTGATTAATATTTTTAATACATGGTCTACATTTTTATATACATATCTAACATTTTCTAAATGCTGGATCAACATTTCTCAAATGCAAAATTAACATTTTCTGAATACATGGTCAACGTTTCTTTTCTACACTCATTTAGCATTTTTCAAACTCTTCATAAGCATTTTTCAAATACATGTTTAATATTTTAAAATGCTTGATTAACATTTTTAAAAACATGATCAATTTTTTTCACAGACATTGTATAGTTTTTATATACATTCATGGTTGACATTTTTTTCTATGCACATTTAACATTTTTCAAATGCTTGATTAAATTTTTTTTAAATAATTTTTTAACATTTTTTTAATGATAGATTAATATTTTTAAATGCATGATCAAATTTTTCACACACACTCTATATTTTTTTGTATATATTTTTGGTATGCATGGTCAAGATTTCTTCTATACATATTTAACCTTTTTCAAATGCATGATTATCATCAAAACGTCATGTAAAATATTTTTTGTAATATAAATAAATAAATAAACCATGAAAAAAATGAGGATGTGGCCTCCAGCGCACCTGGCCCTGCTTATCTTACACTGCCCTTGACACGAGGGTTCCCTTCGTCTCACTATAAGTGAGACATAGGGGCGCGCTGCTGGAGACAAATGAAGAAGAGAATGATGTTTCTATTAGTTTTTATGCACCGATTTTTCTGTTATTTTCTATGATTGCACAAGTTGTCCCAGTATTTGCTATGACTGTTTTCAACATACCAAAGCAAAATTTGAAAGGTATACACGATGCTATAGCTAGATATTGGTGTGGTGATGATCAGGATAAGAAACATATGCGTTGGATGACATGGTAGAAATTGTGCATACAGAAATTAAGTGGGGGTATGGGCTTTCGTGACTTCCATTGTTTTAATCTAGCCATGCTTGTAAAGCAATGCTCGAGGTTGTTAGAGAGTCTAGATTCCTTATGTTCTTCTATCCTAAGGACAGAGACGGGAATCTTTTGAAAGCTAAACTAAAAAGTGGATCATCATTCACATGGCAAAGTATTATGTCGGGTCTTGAAGCTTTCAAGAGGGGCTATGTATGGAGGGTTGGGGATGGAACACAAATTGATATCTGGAGTGATAATTGGTTACCAATAAATCCTGATCTACGAGTTTGAACTCCTAAAGGTAGGAACTTAGTGCAAAAAAGTTTGTGATCTAATCAATCTAGTCTCGAGTCAGTGGGATGAGGAGCTCGTTAGAGATATTTTTGGCCGATTGATGTTGAATCCATACTGTCAATTCTGCTAGTGGATGATTGTGAGGATTTTGTTGCATGGCACAATTGAAAAACATGCATGTTTTCAATAAAATCGGCCTAGTATGGTGAGTGGAATCATAATTTTAGAACAAGTTATGCCAATGATCATGACACTGGACAAGCAAGAGATTGGAAGAATTTATGGACATGCACCAAAAGTGAAAGTTTTTGGATGGAGAGCACTAAAACAATCTATACCTTTTGTGGGCATATTAGCACGTAGACACGTCGTTGATTCGAGTCAATGCCCTATTGTTTCCACTGGGATACGAAGATTTGAAGCATATGCTTTTTACTTGTACTAGAGCAAGGAAATTTTGGAAGGAATTAGGAGTAAAAGAAGAGGTAGAAGTGGCTTTGTGTGCCGACAGATCTGGAGCCTTTGTGTTGGAAGATCTTTTAGAAAAGAACCATCCAGCGCCCTTATGCCCAGAAGTTCGCATACGAGAGCTAGCTTTAAATACCGCTTGGTATATTTGGTGGGAGAGAAGGCAAGCAACACATGGAGAGAAGGTCCAGCCAAGCAAATGATATGTGATGTCAACTAGTGCTTTATCACTTAATTATATTAGAAGCAGGAAGAAAAAAGCTCGAAGGTCTCGAGTGGGATGGCATAAACCCCCTGAAGGGGTGTACATGGTGAACATGGATGCTTCTTTCAATCATCAAACCCATGTGGCCAATTCAGGGGTGGTGATTAGAGACTCTAGTGGAGGATTCATGGCCGCTCGATGCTTCAGAATTGAAGGAGCAACAAATGTACGTATGATTGAAGCTACTGCCGCATGAGATGGTGTATGGTTTTGCTCAGCAAATGGAGCATTACAGGGTTATTCTTCAGTCTGACAATGAGCAGGTAATATCGACTCTTATTTCAAGGGGGTTTTGCGACTGCAAGTTCAGCAATTTTCCATGACTGCATGCAAGTGCAAGTGGCTTTGATGATGTTTCCTATGAGTAATGCCCTAGGGAAGCAAATGCGACAACACATGAAATAACTAGATCATTTTTGTTGTATTATTTTGTACCTGGGTCTATGAACCCCCTACATTTCTCATGCAGTCGCTTAGAAATGATGTAACGATCTTTTATAAGGAATAAAAAGCCCTCGTGCTTGTTGGTCAAAAAGAAGAAGAGAATGATTTGGCTACTACCTGCGCCAACGTGCTAATTGGGCTGCTACTTGTGGGCTTGTCGCTGGCCAATTAGTTCAATCTACGAGGCAATAGTGGGCGGGACTATGTGCCCTTCGTTGTGATTCTTAGCATGGGGTCGCCTACATGAGTCATTGTCGGGCCGGCCGAATAATCACATGGCCGCGACACTCATGTTTTTTCCTTTTTTCCCATCCATTTTATTTCACATTTTTGTTTTTAATTTTCTATTTTAATACTATTGTTTATATTTTAGAATAATCTAAATATATATTACAAAAAACATTTACATACAATTTGGAGAAATGTGATCATGCATTTTAAAAATGCTAAAAGTTTATATTAAAATGTTAATCATGTGTACGAAAAAAAATTGTGACATCCAAAGAATGTCACACGTTTTTAACAAATGTACATGGCATTTTAAAAAATGTCTATATAATCTTTCGAAAATAGCCACATACATTAAAAAATTTATGTTACATTCTAAAAAATGTTTATGAGTTTCAAAAAATGTGTTTGTGACATTTTCAAAAAAAGTGTATTCAATTTCAAAAAATGTTTATGTAATAAAAAAATGTTTCATACCATTAAAATATGTACGTGACATGTGCATGAAAAAGTGTATACATTTTCAAAAAATTTAAACAATGTAAAAGATATTTGTGTAGTTAAAGGACTGTTTATTGTCATGAAGAAAATGCACAACATGTATTTGAATAATGTTACCGTGTATTTAAAAAAGTGCTCAAAACATGTAGTTAGAAAAATGTACATAATGTATTGAAACATGACAAAAATGTATAAAAAAAGTTTCATGTGGGCACAAAAATTGTACATTGTTCGAGAAAAAGTAGACATGTGTAAAAAACTGATTAAAACCGACAAAGAAACAAAAATAAAAGAAAAAAAAGGCAAATAATATGAAGAAAACCAAGAAATAAACAAAATAAAACCAAAAATATAGCAAAGAAATAAAAATCAAAGAAAATGAGTGAAAACAAGGTATAACAAAGGAAAAAGGAAAAATTGACAAAAACCGGTGAAAAAACAAGGAAAACCAGAGAAGAAACAAAAAAAAAGGGAAACCAGAGCCGGTTATACCTCGTATGTATCTTTACCACTATATAGTGTGTGAATAAGTTTAAATAATAGCTGTCCGATCTGCTGCATCCGACGGTTGATAAGTGACAAATCCAAGCGTTGCAGGCCGTTGGATCATCTCCTGAGTTGTGCAGGATTACCCCACGTGGATGGGCACTCATGCCCATATTCTGGGAATCTCTTCTTGATTTCTCTAGAACCTCTATTCTCACGGCCACCAAACAAGGACATCAGCGCACATTCCAAATGAAAAAAAAAGGTATATGTAACAATCTTCTACACGCCTCCTTATTCATGCATGCAGATGCAGCTAGCTTGCCAGATCTTCGCTCATTGCAGCTAAAACAGCAAGATAATAAGCATCAACCAAAGAGAGCAGAGAAGAACGACAAGTTTGACGAAGACGAGTCATCATTTAAAAAAACACAACACAGGTGGCAAGGGAAATGAGGAAAGAATAAGAGAATATCTCATAATGGGAGAAACATCGATCTAGAAAAAAAAACATCTAGATTCATCAAGCAAGCTCCATCTAAAGCTACAAAATGGATCGCTTCCTCCACACAGTGTCCAACAACCAACGCAATCCGCCGGCTGCGACCGGCCGCATGACTCAGGGGAGCGCATCCGGCGACCAAGAGTTGCATGGTCCCATGGAGTCTTGGGCCGTTGTGGCCGAAGCGCTAACACAAACCTAAATTCTAAAAAGTGGTCGAGTGCTCATTTGCTCGGGCGAGCAAACGCTCTCGCGCGCCGTCGGATCGGCATCGCGCGGTTGCGCGTCGATCGCTCCGACCCGGCGCTGCCTTGTCGTGTGCGCCAGGTGGCACCTGGTCGTGGCGTCGTGCGAAGAGTCCCGTTGGGTGGAGAAGCGGTTGTGGGTCCCGGCAGTTCTCCCCCTCCCTCCGCACTTCCGTCTCCTCCCCGTCCCCCCGTTTTGAAACCGTCCCCGAGCGCTCCTCCCAAATCCACCAAATCCGGAGCAGCCGGTGGCGGTGCGGCGATTCGGCGGCCGTCTTCCGGCGTAGTGAGGAAGGGACAGCGTGCGCGGCGTGCAGGGAGTGGTTAATCGGCCAGGCGCGCGTCGGTGCGGCGACTGGGGCCATACGCAGCCGTCGGAGGCGGAAGGCGCTGCAGCGCCAGAGACGCGGGCGAGGAGGGTCGACGCGCGCGTCGGTGCAACGACCGGGATTGTTCGTCTACACCCGCAGCATACAGCAGCAGTCGGAGGCGGAAGGCGCCGCAGCGCCGGAGATGCGGGCGAGGAGGGTCGACACGCGGGTCTTCTCCGTGTGGTTCGCGCGGAGGAGCAGAATCACCTTGCTGCTTGGCGGAGGGCAGAATCGCAGGTCAGTTCATCTCGATCCCATTTTGTGTAGGCTTGTCAGATCTCGTGAGTTTTGGGCGGAATCACTGAGCACCTTTGCCATTGCAAGAGATTAAGAAGAGATTATGCATAGATTAACTAATTTGAAACGGATTAAGCACTCGTTAGATTCGGTTTTGGTGCTGGTGAGATAGGATTGGGGTGCATTCAAGGATTGGTGATGCTCAGTAGGATGTCGTGGTCGTGTGGAGGGATAGGGAGGGAGATGTTCTCATGCATAGTTTGTGTTCTAGGTTGTTGATCTACTGACTTACGCAACAACTGCTCATAGGATGCTCATATAGTTGCCTAGCACTTTTTTTTCATGCAACAAATGGAACTATGCTATAGGTTCCTGTTGTTGAAATGTTTGTGTATCAGGTTTATGTGCTGTGGTTCAACGTTCGTGTTTGTTTCGACTGAGTTGTAGATATGTATGTCAGTTTGCTTAAGTTTTGTGACTGAGTTGTCAGGCTTTTTTTGCTGGAGTTTTGTTAGTCAGTTGCCTGAATTGCCCTCAACTGTTGCCTAGTGTGCCTGGCTTGCTCAAGTTTTGTTAGTCAGTTGCCCTGACATGCCCTCAACCGTTTTTTGCCTAGTGTCTTTGTGTAATGCCTGGCTTTTGCTCAAGCTTTCTTAGCCATTTGCCTGAAATGCCAACATGTGTTGCCTAGCAGCCACCATATGTTTTTACTGCATTTGTGTAATCTCAAACTTGCTCAATCTTTCTTAGCCGTTTGCCTGAAATGCTAATATGTGTTGCCTGGTGATTGATGTGCAATAGTTGTTTGTTGCTCCTTGTAGTCATGTTTTACTTAGGTTATTTGTATGTACTTTTGTATTTAATGTTGTAACATAGTGAAAATCAGATAGTTTACAACCCTACAACCCTTTCCAGGGTCCACTTTTTTTTGTAAATTGTTATTTGCTTATTTTAGTAATAATTTTAGTCAAATGAATTTGTTGCATGATATACATTTTTTTCAGAACAACATGTGATTTTTTGTGTGTGTGTGAGGTAGGAAGTAATTCAGTAGAGGGAGGTTAATAGGGTGGCCCTATAATTGGCCCTATTATGTAGGATAGTTTTAAGAATTTCACGTGAATTCATTCTGTGATTTTTTGTTTTAGGTGCCTTGATTTGTTTCAGATTCTATAGGAAACTAGAACGTAGGTCTGGAGGATTTCTGGATCTCTCCTGTAACTACTCTTCAGCTTCCCAAAATTTCTGGGCGTGTGGGCCCCTCCCCTGATTTCTTCCAATCAAATTATCCCAGCTAATCATCCCCATGAATTCCATAATTATCTGCCCCGTATGTGTAGCATTGCTCCTAGGGGTTACAGGAAGCAAGAATGGACAGCTGGCACTCTGTTCGGGTGGGCCGATGACGTGGTTGCCTAAACCACTGCATCTCCACTAGTTTGCATACTTCTCCTCTGCGTTCATCAATGGGAGATTTGGCCGCCATGATGAAGCCATTGTCTTGCGCTCACGTCTGGGGTAACCACGTGGCGCGACGACATTCCCATTGGCCAGTACCCGCAGGAGGGCGAGCGGATTCTAGCCGACTGCGAGATGGTGATCAATGACTATGTCATTGTCGTTGGCTTATTCGATGTTTGGCTTGCCTGACCGGGATCCATCCAGGCGAGATACTAGCCTAGCCTGAGCGCTCAAAATCATGTGCCCTAGTTCTAGCCTAGATGCTACCCGATCAGTTCACAAAGCACACACGCAGGGATGAGGACGGAGTTGCGCCCAAAAGCTGTGTCCCATCACATCAGCTCTATGGAGACCACCTCTGTAAGATGTATGGTGACACTGAAGAACTCCTTGCATTATTCCACATCACCTCCTAGCCAAGTCGAATGTGATTTGTTTCACATTGCTGTAGTGCCCCCTTACTCCTTTCCAAAATAAAGCTGCAAGGCTCGCCATTGGGATAAGCAACACGTTATCCTTATGGGTGTGGAGAAATGTGAAATATCACCCCAAACAACAGGTGTGTGAAAGTAAAAGACCAATAAGAGTTTCGATGATCTGCTGTTAATAGGGATGGTTGTCAAACAATATTTAGAGCACGTGCCATTTGGAGTATAATTAAGTATGGCCTGAAGTACACATATACAACATAAGATTTTTTTTTTCCGTTAGGTTCTATGATTCGTGTGTATATTAGTTTGTTGGGCGAGACAGTGAAACAACAAGTCATACCCGATCATGAAGCTAATCTGCATTACTGAGGTTGATGGTGGATTTGGGACCAACCATGTATAAGGAAGCACTACATATTGATAGGAGGTTCATTATGTATGTGGTAATGTACAGACGCCTTACTCGGAATGATCTTTGTGAACTTTTGATATAATCTTTGTGAAATTTATATATATAGAGTCCTATAAAATATATTTTCTACTCAAGCACTAAGCTCCGAGCTTTTAAATTGGTTATGAAAAAGCTGGCCATTTTTACTTTCCTTCAAAGTCAACATTTTTACTATGTTGCTTAAGATAGTACAGGCATCTCTTTGTCGAACAATGATGTAACACATGTATTTGCAAAACTGGGAGCAGAAATCTGGCGAGACATTCCCCGTACGAAAAAAAAACATTAGATGCATCATCCATTATGCACGAATATTTTTATTTTGTGAACTACTCGTGTGATCAGTTTTTTCACAAATAAAATGACATAAATTCCTATATCATAAACCAATTTTGAGAAACATTATAAAATATGTAGTGGGTTGGTGGACAAAATCCAGGTCATTCGGAAGGTATTCATCCCCGACAGGCCGTCAAACTGGCTTGATCCGACCTTGACTTCAGTCGATGCCCTCTTTACAACCAAAGAAGAGAAGCTGGACTCGTGTCCCACTTTCCTTTGTTCTACAACACCCAATCAATATTCATCCAGCAACGATCATGGCTGCCAAGAACAGTTCCACTAAGCACATGGTGGTGTGGGCAGATGCGTCTCTGGAATAACATAAGGTAGAGGCATTCATCGAATCATTCCTGGCACGGGATAAGCCTTGGGAGCAAGCCAAGCACATCAACACACCTCTAGCTACTGCAATATATTGGTAGAGAAAAATGGCAGGCCCCAATTATCCCTGGATCTCTTCAATTTTGACTTGGCCATGACGAGCAATGAAGAGAGAGGTCCTTAAAATGAGCTACCACGATGGCTTGACAGGTTGGTCAACGTGTTGACTGCTGAGGAGATAGCATGTCCTCTATATAAACTAGATAACACCCCGCGCGTTGCCGCGGGACTCTTTGGTTTTCATCATGAGCATATCAGATGAATATCATATATTGTTTGGATGAAAAGGAAATATGGCTTGTCCATTTGAAAATGTGATGTTACAGTGTTATAGATCCAATGTAATATTGATATTTACATCTGAAATGTTGGTAGAAATACATTTCTAAAATACATACATAGATTTACATTTACTCCGACCATTTTGGTTCATAACCACGTCATTAAGATTACCAATGGGTAGAAGCTGCAAGATATCCTGGTAAAGCGAGCCACGGCGGTCAGACAACATGTGCTTAGATAACTGGACGATAAAATTCTAGGAACTATGTACGGTATAACAATCTGTAGTGCTGCAATTGCTCTACAATCTTATTTTGATGTTGTGCATGACAAAATAATTATGGAACTACAGCCATCCATGTACAGTAACCATCTACATTTCGTTCTGATGTACAAAATCAAATAGCACAATTTAACAATAAATGAGAAGAACCAATAAACATGCATTGCTGGGATGGCAAATAATACAAACGTTCTTTCTTCTAAAAATCAGCAAATCATATAGGATAACCTCACAGTGAGTACCAATATAGTAGATGAGAATTAAGAATGGAGCCATGGAGGACTCAGGAACATCTTGCTATGAACTGGATGCCATGAGGGTCAGAGGCATGTACCAGCAGATCCAAGGGGAAACCCAAATTTCTCCATGCAGTATAACGTGTATGAGAGGAATATACATTAAGGGAGCAAATAAATAACACAATGAGGTTAATTAAATTAAGTAGGGACTAAGAGAAGGGATGCTCAAGGGCAGGGTTATCGGTGCCGTCAAAGGAAAGATAGGAGTATCGATGAGTATCGTGGCAACCTTGTATCGCTTATCCGAACAGTACATCATCAAAGTCAAACAATATCACCACTACAGCATGGCCCAACCACATCCATTATCCTCTATGTAAAGAGGTTTCAGCAGGTTGTAGGCGTTCACAGTTTCTTCTCACATGTACTGTAGCTTTTAATCAATAACTGAACCAAGATGTGCCGTCTTTAGGCTTACTATAAAACTGCAGTCTTGACTTAAAATTAACTATTTAAGTAGTCCAAGAAATAAACCGATTGATGTTGGTTTACCATATTATTTATCGAGAAGGGCACTACTTTTAAGATTGAGATCCAAATAAAAAGATACAAACCTTTCAACAGCTAGAACAATCAAGAGAGAAGCACTACTAACCACACAGGTGAATATTGTAACGCTGGTAATGAAGTTGTTGTGTCATGGTCCAGTTTGTGATAGAACTAACCAAACCGGGGAGAGAAAGCAAGAGCAATCATATACAGTATACATATTCACCCGCAAAAAAATAATATACAGTACATATAGGAAGTAAAGGCATATGGTATTACTTGTTGCGTTGCGTAGCGAGATACACAACAACACATACAACCAGAAGCCTGATAGATAGGCACCTAAATAGGATTAAGTGATTTTTCACCTAAATCAACACCTGCAAGCGCATGGAAATTTTTAATGATGATACGACACAAAGAGACGGATCAGTCAGAGGCGTCCCGGCCAGTGACGGCCGCAAGCAGCGTGCAGACGAGCGAGGCAAGCGTGCCGGCGACCGGCTTGGTGCAGATGTCGAGGTAGGGCCGGTCGGGCACGAGAAGAGACATACCATGTCCTGGAGCCCTTGATGTACTGGGCGATGTGAACGCGAGAACGAAGGTTAGGAGCGGGCCAGCGGGAGTTGCCAAACACGGCCAGGTAGAGAAGAGGGTGACGCCGTAGGCGTAGGCTGCGTGCGGAGGCAGCGTCTGGTCTCCCACCGGCGGCCTCCTGGTTCTAGAAGCTTCCACCCTTCGCCTCCTCTTCGTTTCCTGTACCAGCAGCGAAAAGCGTGAACAGCGGGGCTCCAAATTCGCCAGTCTCCTAATTTTCCAAGGGCTAAACCTAAATTTGTGGCTAATCATCTCGAGCAGAGGCGCAATTTGTACTGGGGAGAACAATTGCATCTGTTACTGCTCTATTTATTCGGTGGATGAGAAGAAGAAATGGCGGTGGAGAAGATGAAAAGGGGCATGGAAAATCAATCGGTGGGGGAGTTACTGGAAGATGATTGGGCCGTATCACCGCAGCCGGAGCTTAAGTTTTGCTAAAAGAAGAAACATTGATGTGAGCTGATGACACGGCAGTTATGGTGACGTGGAAGCCTTGCATGTGCAGGAAATTGCAATAGTGGGGATGACCTACTTAAGTGTGACATGATGTGGCACAGTGGTGATGTGGACAGTGTGCATGGTGAGAGAATAGAAAATAGTGGGGAGCAACTTCTTAAGAATGGTAGATGTAGAGGGGGGGTAATAGCGCCAATTATAGGGTAATTTTGTAATATAGTGAAAATCAGATTGTTTATGACGCTTTTCATTGCCCACTTTTTTTAAATTGTTGTTTGCTTAGTTTAGTAAGAATTTAGTCAAACGAATTTTGTTGGATGATATAGAGTTCTTTTCAGAATCATTTTTATGATGAATCTCACTGTTTGTCCTTTAAATATGCAGCAGAAATTAGATGGCTGGGACAAGTCATAAGTCAAAACAGGATGGACCTGCTGGATCAAGCCATGACGACCTTGCATCTCATGGGAATGAAGAGCACCAAACACAGGTGTGCACATGCCCAGGAAGTTTTTATGTTCTTCCTGTACATAACAGATTTTGTTTTCCATTTTTTATTTATTTATGTGGTTTCTATCTTCCAGCCACGGAGCAGTGCACCAATAACTGGGTACAAGCGTATGAGAACTAAAGCAGTTGCTGCAAGGGGGAAGCGCCCTGATGATATCATTAGTAACGAGAATAATAACGAGAGCCAAGCTGCAGATGCTGGGAATAAAAATGTCGAATGTGCAGACGTCGACCAACCTCCAAAAGCAAAACGTCAGAAGACGGGAGGAACTGAGGTATTTTGCATAGTTGCCTCAGTTTCACTGAGTAGTTGCCCAGCAATGATGCATAAGTTGCCTATGTTGTGATGAACCTTTTTCCCTTCCCTTTTGCTAATTCCCTTTTTCTATTTTTCCCTTATGTGCAATAGGGTCGTAGGAACAGGGCATCCCCTGCAAGGCTCTTCAAGTTGAACAAGGACTTGGTTCCTGACAAAAAGGATGTCATCATCGGAAAAGAATTTGGTGGCATTCTGGACCTTGCAGCGAGTAGCATGCCCAAAGATTTTAGCCAGTGGATAATGAAGCATTACGACCCGGAGATTTCGCAGATAGTCATTCCAGAAAGGGGGAAGATTCCTGTAGATGCCGTAAGTGTCCGTAGGATATGGGGTTTGCCCAACAGGGGCAGGAAGGTGTGCTTCGAGAATCGGCCTGAAATCACAAAGGCAATGTACAGTATTTACAACATCACATCGAAGAACTCCCCAACCCTCACAGAATGGTGCAAGATGATCGTAGACATGGGAGGATCTCATGATGATGACTTTGTCCGCGCTTGGCTAGCTCTTGTTTTTTCGTGCTTCCTTGCCCCTTCAACTAGTTTGAGCATTTCCCCAAAGAGTTTCCCGGCGGTCATGGATGTCAATAGAATAACAGAAACCAATATATGTCAGTTTGTTGTTGATCAATTAAAGCTTGCGTTCACTTCGGGGCGTGCCAACAAGAAGGCTGTTTGTTGTTGTGTTTTCCACCTTGTTGTAAGTGCTTCAAGCTGTTTTGTTTTTTTAAGCATCAATTGTTTACTTATTTTTTCTTTTCTTTTTGCAATCATTAGGTAACTTAAACATTTCTGTTCTTTTTCCTTGTCTCTACGCAGCTGTTGTACCTAGACTCTCTGGATGTTGATGAGCCAATCCCGAACTTGGTACCAAGGGTTTCAGTTTGGAATTCAGATTTAATCTCCAGAGTTATCAAGAAGGACAGGAAGGCTCCAGGAGAATATGGCCAATTGCGGGTAACTCAATTTTTCTGTTTTAGGATATATATTTATTGTCATATTGTTTTTAGGCAACACTACCATTTTTAGAGTAGGCAATTCACTTTTGAAAGAGCATGCAAGGTAATGTATCTTTTTGGGCAAGTGCCATACATATATTTCAAGTAGGTCCAAGTAGTTATCAGACTTATTCGAACCTTTTTCGTTTGCCATGCACACAGTTGGATTATGTTCACAGGAAGGATTTGTTGGGTTGTTCTATTTTAATAGTAGCTGTTGTAGTACATATTTTGGCTCTTTTTTTTTGTCCGTGCAATTTACATTTTGAAAAGTATACAACCACGCAAGCAACTTATGTTCTGAAAACTAGCAACTTGCATACTAGTTCTTCATTTTTGTTGATTACAGTATCCACTAATAGTAGGCAACAGGGGGGAAGTGTCATAATGGTTGCAGGAATTTAAAGACTATTAGTAGTACTATTTTTCTTCATTTCTCAGTTCTTTTTTTGGTATGGGAGTGCCAGAATTGTTGTCACTCATAGTTTTTTTAATCTTCTTTTGCTATAAACCACCAGCTCAAGACGGAGTTTTCTCGATGTGCGGATGATAGCTTGTTTGGCAGTATGGACCACATCATCAAATTTGTTGCCGCAAGATTGCCCGAGTCATATGACAAATCAGTAAGTTATCTACCACTTGTTTTTCCCTCTCACTATTGTTCCCCTTTTTATCGCCATTTGTACATTCAACCATTTTTTTTCAGAATCTTCAATAGAAGATATGTACTTATCATGTTCTCTACCATCCACTTTTATGTTTTACATAAGCAAAAGAAGCTCACAGGGTTGGTGCACGAAATGTGTTCCGTAATTTCTCATGCAGTGGGGAAGCTCGTGACTGGGGTTGGGAAGATAGATGATGATGAATGGGGGACAAAGGAGGCAGATCCTACTACTGCAGAGACAAGCAGGCGGCAGTCTAACAGAAGGAGCAAGCGAGTACCAGCCGGAAGAGACAACTTACCAAGTGAGGAGGAGTTGTTTAATTCAGACAGCGACGACAGCGAGGCAGCCGACAGTGAAAGCGAGGGAGGTGGCAGAGATAAAGGTAGTGATGAAAGCGACATCGATGAAAGTTCAGACAACGATGATGGTTATGATGGACCAAGTGGAGTTCAGGGGAAATCAAGTAGCCAGGGAGCACGACAAACGGTTGATCA
>NC_041393.1:615610991-615615956 GCF_002162155.2 Triticum dicoccoides | reverse complement strand
AGTGCTGACATGGGGAGGGAAGACAGAACTGAGGGGAACGAGGACACTGATGATGATGATGATGAAGAGGATGACGAAAAAGAAATGATGAAGGAAAGGAGGACGATGACGATGAAGAAGGCGATGGGGATGACAAAGACAAGGAAGATGATGGGCAGGGGAAGCAGGATGAAGATGATGAAGATGACAGCGGAGGTGGCAACGGTGGTTCAGGCAGCAATGGTGGCTCCGATCGGGACGAGAATCCCGCAGCTGAAAACCCAAGCAGCGATGATGATGAACAATGCACGCTGCAATTTCTGATTGAAAAGAAGAGGGACAGAAAGGCAAAAGGATTGGATGAGGCAGATAGGATTTGTATGAGAGACCTTGTGATGACAGAATTCAAAACTGTTGTTTTCCAGGAACCACGCTTCCCTTTTTCTGAAGTGAAAAAAATGTGGGATATTGATGACATAAATATGGCAACCGAAGCGAAGAGGATGTTCGAAGAGTTGTTGAGGGGGGAAGACTTGGATTTGGGCTTCCCATTCAACCCCAAGGAAATATGCCCAAAGGCGATTCGGCAGAAAATATGAGACAATTTGGCACCGCTCTAAATGAAGCTACAGAACAGAAGATTGCTTGTCGAAACCAACTACCACCACTCCCTCCATCAAAGAAGATGAAGAAAACTGTCAGTTTTGTATTGGAGCCATCTGTGATGAACGAAACAGCAATGCATCCGCAAGCATATCGTGCCGAAAATCCCGGTTAAGGCCAAGGGGGAAAGCCAAGGCAGTCAGCCATGAAAAAATCTGGTCCTTCTCAGCAGCAACAACAGGAAAATTCTGAAACAAAAGAGGCAATTCATGGGAATGCCAAAACACAGGTGGTAAAGAGTACACCATCAAGCTCAGCAGCACCCCCGTGCAGCAAAGTTGGAGATGAGGCAGTACCTACAGGAGTAGATCCAAAGCAGTCGGGTAATTTTCATTCCCAATGTCAAGCAAGTGGATCACATATTCTGGCAACTCAGTCTAAGGAGGAAGCAAGACCAGCTGCTTTTCAGGCAAGTTCTGCAGAGGAAACACTAGACCCCATAAAAGTAAGGCTAGTACAACTCAAGAAGGGACCCATAGTGCTAGTAAGCACAGGACACCACAGCGGAACACAACCACTAGGTGACTTAAATGGTCAAGTGCCTTTCCCGTCTCTGGGAAATGTGATGCAGTCAGCCAATGGTATCCAGAGGGCCAAGGTGCAAAACTTCAAGGCATCACCTGAGGCTCGAGCATTAAATCATGAAGGACAGAAAAAGGAGAAAGAGAACATCCCTCCGATGCTATGTACGGAGATCAATAGGATACAAGACCTGCCCGAAGCTGTAACCATGGGAAAAAGTCCAGAACAAAAGTTGCTAAGAGCCCTAGGGAAATTGCCTGTCTGCTCAACTGTACTTGCCCGACCTGAGGCCACAAGTGTTCCAGAAGCAGTAGAAGCAACTGGCCAGGGGAACACTTACCATTTCTCTAATGTGGAGGACCGGTACCATGAATTCATGCGTGTTAGTGGGAAGGCAACCAATGCACTAGAAATCAATGTTCTAGCTGTGAGTGAGTTGTTTGCAAGGTGTGTTGATCCAAACAGCAAGAATGCCCAATCCAACTCCACAAATCACAGCTTAGCAAATGAAGATAAACAACATTTTGAGGCAAGGGACACCAAAAGATCTAATGATTTTTTCAAAGAGTACTGCCCAGCACCAAGTTTCGATCTAGGCATAGATGATTTGCCCACAAGATCTCCAGACAACACAGCACATCAACATGTTGGGTCAAGCACATTTGCAGAGCATGAGTTCAAGGAACTCCCAGTACATAACCAGCCAATCATCGATATAACCGATGATGATTATCTGTTGGACGTTGAAGGCATTGAACCGTGTGTGCAAGCAGAAGGAAATGCGTACCAAACACCTGAAAAAAGTTCTAACCAAGGAGAAGTGGGGTCAGGCAGCAAGATTTACAGCAGTAGTAGCTCAGGAGAGATGCATCCACATCAATTCGAGAGAAGGATTATCAAGCCACCTCCTTGCAAGAGGTCACCATTCATTGACTATAATGAGAAGAAAGTCTACATGCCTAAACCCGAAGCAAATAGATTGTATGCATCAGTTATTTTGCATGGAAGAATTAATGAAGAAGAATCACCAGATGTGGATACCAGGTATGACAGTATATTACTTCATTTCTTTTTTGTCAGCTTTTGCACAATGCACTTTCCCCCAGGCAAGGTCTATCATGTTATCCAGGCAATTCAAACTGTGTTTACAAGCAATCCACTTATGGAATCAGGCAACTTGTCTTAGTGTGAAATTCTTTTTTTGAAACAGTCTCTCCTTGATATGACCATGCCCCCCATGTGTTTTTCCTAAGTTGAAATGGTGGTAGGCAAATTATGGAAGGATTTTGTGAGCTGAATGCCTCTCTTTTTTTTTCATGCAGCCCAAGGGTAATTGAATATGGCAAGTACTTTGTCACAGTCAGGGAGCTCGCAAACTCAATGAAGAAGGGAGGTTTTGTCGTGAGCCATGTAATGGAAGTTGGTATAGAGACTATAATGATGAACTTGCCACCAGACTCAAAGAAGCTCGTGATGCCCGTCAGGTTCTCGGTAAGAAAACGCGAAGCAACTAACAGTGTAGTTTTGCATTTCTTTCTTTTTCTTTTTTCATAAAAGGTCATGGTCATGTCTGTATTCTTTTTTACATCAGGTTCAGATGCAAAACATGAAATTGAACGGCAAGGAGCTCATTTCCCGGTTCAAGAAGTCGAATCGCTTGGACCGTAAAGACATGGTAAGTCAATGGTTTCTTTACTTTTTACCAATGCATTATATATGACTTTTTATGCTAAAACTTTTTGCTCACACAAATGTAAATATTTCTTAGGGGGGGGGGGGCATGTTGACCACACCCATAAAATTGCTTTCTGTGGCAAGTTGCTTACATATGTGCATAACTTGCCTGTGCATTTTTGGCTGGCTGCTTACATTAGTACATAACTTGCCTATGCATCTTTCTGTTTTTTTGGCAAATTACTCACACAAGTACAAAACATGCATGTGCATTTTTGCTTCTTCAGTCCATGTCGTAATTTGTGAGAGCACACAGAAAAAGTTGCTTAAATCCAGCTTCTAGTATTTTATTTTTTTATACTAACCCCATTTGTTTTTTTCTAACAGATTATGTTCCTAGTTTTAGAGAACATTGACAAGACAAAGCCTAAAACAAGCAATCATTACTGGATTTTTAACGTGAACATAAGGGATCGATGTTTTGAAGCTCTTGATTCTTGGAGGACGCTAAAAACAAGTCTTTAGATGTTTGCGCAAGGAAAATGGTTGCAAGTTTTCGGTCTCTATGGGAAGAGCATTACACCAGTTCCCGCGTCTCGCTGGATGACTTTGGTCTTACCAACATCGACGTTCCAAAACAGAACAATGAGTAAGCATCCACTTCTTTTCACATATTAACTATGGTTTTGTTCAGTTTTTTACAAGTGACACACTACTACATAGAGGAAGCTAGCTAACTAGAAAAGTTCTTTTTTTCAATTTTTGTTTAGGTTCGACTGTGGTGTTTTTGATCTGACGCTAGCAAACGGTTGGGAGGCAAGGGTTGTTCCAAATTTCACAGCTGAGGATATTCCAAGCATAAGGAAACAGTTGACTAATGCGTGGGTTGACAACGCCAACAACAAGGCTCCATGGAAAACCATACTCAAGTTAGCATAGGTCAGTTTTTTCTCCCCTCACACACACTACATCCATGTAAATGCATGTGTTGTTTTCTTTGCTCTTTTGTGAACTTTTGGACTGCCGAGGGGGGGGGGGAGTTGCCTGCATAAGAACTTGGACCAGGCAACTCAATTGCATAAACAGGAAATTTAAGCTTTACTGTGAGGCAAGTTATTCAGAATAACCCATAAAAGACAAATACTATGATCATTACATAACCAGGGAATTGTTGCATTTTTAGCATTGCAGAATCTTAGGTATGTAAGTTTTCGACCATTATGGGGAGATCAAGGGTGTCTGCGGGGCAATTCAAAGCACACAACAAGCAACTCAAAACTTATAACCAGGCAACTCAAACTCTAGGTTGATGCAAGTTAGCCACAAGAAACTATAAACCATAAATAATAGTTTAGGATGTTCAAACATACAGACCCACAAATAGGTTAATTTGTCAATTCCATTCGACACATCTTTTCAGCCATCTGGTCACTGTTTGACCATTACACCAATCTGGTCGGGCAGCTTGCACCATTGTGGTTAACAGAACCACAATAGCTGCACTTGTTCTTTCTCTTCGGATGCAGATCAAGTGCTGATTGAATTCTTTTTGACTTTGCCCTCCCTTTTGTTGTTGATTTTGGAGGGTCTCTAGGAATTGCAGGGCCAAGTGTGGTAGTAGGTCTTCCAAACTGTGCTTCAACCATCGTAGTACCTTGTGCGGCCGCAACAGCTGCATGTAGAGATGCCATACTGAGCGGCTTGTGCGCATGTCCACCAGGAGCTTGCACAATAGGAGATGGAATTGCATTGGCATTCTCTTCTTGTGTAGTTGAAGAACCTGGGTGCTGTCCATACCTGCCATCCACTGTTGCTGATGATGCAGGCGATGGTGCCAGTCCAGGAATAGCCACATAGGTTGTGTTTACCGCGTAGGCCGTCGCGGTGGTTGTATAGTCCCCATAGTTTGTGGTGCAGGCCAAATTGCTGGTCTAGGACCCATAGGAGGTCGCGCAGGACCTCTTGCTAGTGCCGTATGCATCAAAAGTTGTGGCGCAACTCCTCTTAGTGCTTGCACAGGCCTTGTCATTGTTGAGCCCCTTGAAAGGTGCGATGCTGCTCCACTATTTAGTGGCACATATCCCGACAGTTGTTGTACAGGCCAGCAACTTTGTGCGGGAGGGCTCC
>NC_041393.1:615599302-615610456 GCF_002162155.2 Triticum dicoccoides | reverse complement strand
TGAATGCTGTTTGTTGGTGTCCTTCCTCACTCATAGAGTTGCCAGCTAGTTTCGGTGCATTTTTTTCTCCGCGGTGCATAACTAGATCGCTGCTACCTAGGTCTAGAAGAGGTTTGTGCAGGTTCGTCAGGATGCACCACAGGGTCACTAGTTGCCTGAGTGTTACTCGGTGCTGGCGCAGAAGTAGGTCGCTGTTGTCTAGATCCAGAAGGGGCTTGTGCAGGCCCTTCAGGACGCACCGCAGGGCCACCAGTTGCCTGAGAGTTACTCGGTTGTGGCGCAGAACCATCAGCTGATGGTGGCGCAGAACCACCAGAGGGCCCACTTGTTGGTGCTGCCATTTTCTTCTTCTTTGACATGTTGAGATTTTTGATTTCATGACGCGCACCACGCATATGTTTCTTTACAATATCCGTTGCAGCATCTGACGCACTAGCAACCCGGGCAAGACTACCAAAATCCATCATCAAATTTGCATGCCTGAGTTCCTTTTTCGACTGTGGTGGCATCTCATCAGGTTACTCTTCAACATCAGGGGGTGCGTTGGGGATTGTCATAGGCGTCCATCTCCTAAGTATGTACTGCGCTGGGATTTCATCAACACCAAGTTGGTTGAAAACTTTCAAGATATGGCAGCAAAGCATGCCGTCCCTCTCAATCTTGCAGCAGTCACATCTGTAGTCTCCAGCACTAGCTTCCACCGTGACAAAATAGCCCCTAGAACCATATTTGGCAACCCACTCTTGATTGGGGTAAACCTCATACAAGTTTTCACCATGCGGTCGCACATTGTACCTTGTAGTCAACTGAAATTCATCACGAAACTTCTCGTACAAGTCCCTAGTATACGATCTGTACACCTGCTTCTCTATTGGGTAAGATGACCACATTTCAGTGTGTAAATGTGCTGTCCTGTAGTCTTTTGAACCCTCCCGGACTAGTATGTGTGTTTGGATTTTCTGATATTGCTTCACAAAGTTCAAAATGGACTTTTGTGGGTTCACATATCGCTTAAGGACAGCATTGAACCCCTCGCTGCGTTGAGTTGACTGCAAGAAAGGGAAGAATTGGTGCTTGAAGTAGCAGGGTACCCATGTCTCTCTGTACTTGTATAGATTCTCGAAGTGAGAGTCAGTCATAGCCTCATACTTCATCATCAGCTCACACCACCCTGCCTCAAATTCTTCCGGCATCAAGCTAAAGTCAACACAGTTGTTGAAATCTTTGGACAAGCCAGGGTTTCGCCCCAGCAATGCTCCAAGCTTTTCTTGTGCTTTTTTCATAATATGCCAGCGGCAACAACGGTGCACACTTGTAGGAAAGATATTTTTAATTGACTGTGCCATTGTGATGTCTTGGTCAGTTATGATGTTGGTGGGTGCTACATTATGCATTGCCTCAAGGAAGGTTTGGAATAGCCAATCAAAGCTTGATGCCAACTCTTGCCTAACAAAGCCACAGCCCAACATGAATGACTGCCCATGCCTGTTAATCACAATGAATGATGCAAAGGGCATGTTGTACATGTTAGTCATATACGTTGTGTCAAAGGAGATACAATCATGATAAGATTCCACGTACGCCTTCCTTGCTGCACCATCGACCCAGAAAATATTCTCAACCCTATCTTCCTCATCATATTTTATCTTGTAAAAAAAATCTGGATCCTCCCTCTGCTGATCTTTAAAGCAAGCAACTGTCTCTATCATATCCCCTTCTTTTGTATCATCCTTGTTTAAGAGCGTCTTGAGGTTTGTAATGTGCTTTGTGCTATAAGGTACAATGAGTTCTGTCCCATAGAAATCTGACATGATGTGCATCATACGACCTGTTGACATGAAGTCACAATGGTGGTCAATCCTTTTTCCACACAAAAACAACGCCAAAAATAGCTTATTTTTTGTTTTTAGCAAGGCAACTCAAATGCAAAGCTTGGGCAATTCATGAAGCTATAGAAGCAACTACAACAAGTACTATTGTACATTTTAGCTACAAAGAGACTAATCATAGGCAAGTTCAGATTCAACACCAAATTTATTTTATAAAAAAACTAGGCAAGTAGGAACTTTTGCATTGAGCAAGAAATAGGTAAACATTAGGCAAGTCCAACATCCAGAAACAAATTAGGCATTTTATCTCTTTTTGTACTGTTATAAGAAATTTAGTGTCACTATCAAGCAACTAAGGCATATGTTTGAAGCAAATTAGTGACATGTTTCAAGCAAAATCAGGTACTTGTTGATGGGCTAAGAAACACACAACCAGTAGGCATGTCCATGTTCTTAAAGTTGGAAGATAGGGGGGAGGTGGGTGTGGTTCAAAACCTGTAGTTAAATTGCAGTTATGAAGGTGAGTAAGGAAGGCCCTTTCTTCTGGCGGTATCCCTTGGTGTGATCGCAAATACTTAGTCAAACATGGCTTGTCAATCAACGGATGGTTGTGCTCGCTAACAAAGTAGATCACCTCCCATCTGCCATCTATTACCTTCACAATCATCTTAGCTTTGCAACCAGTTTGCACAATTTTATCTCTTTTTCGTTTCTTGCTCCTCTTTTTGCCCTTACTATCATCATCAAGAAAGACAATAGCCTCATCTTCATTATCATCTTTTGCTTGCTCAACAATGTCATCTAGCACGGGAATCTTTTCTGCCCCTCCCTCATCAACATCAGGCTTTCAAAACTTGTTGCAAACAAACTGTTGTTTTATCAACTCCCCAGTTTTCATATCCTTCCTTGAACTATTCATTTTGATTGAAAAACCCATCTACAAGGAATATGCATTGTAATGCACCTTGGCATCTTCCAAAGTGTCGAACCTCATGCCCACGTAAGGCTCCTTGGGCTGTGACCAAGCTTCATCATTATTTTCAGCACCCAAACCATCACCAACAGTGCCACCGGTATCACCTGCAGCACCTGTGCCATCAAGGGTATGAGCATCACTCCCAACTGTTATAGCTGTAGGTACTTGTGTACTGCCCGGAGCACGCCCCCCATGACTTGACTGCCCATCTGTCTCCATTGCTTCTGTAGCAGCACCATCGACTCTTTGGATGATAGGGGGATTAGGTGATTCCGCCACAAATTCTGCATTTCCAGTAGCATGTTGTGTACAGTACAAAGGATCATCATTATTTTCAGCTGGTTCCTCATTTAGGTCAATCATTGTCAACCTGTTTATTTATTGAGAATATGGGAAAAGTAAAGCAAGTCAGCAGAGGGATGGAAGCAAGTAGCACAGTAAATACAGGCAAGCCAATAGCACACCTACCCAAGCACACAAAAATAGCTCAATCATGTTCAACCTGTGCATTTTTTCAACCAGAAAAATTAGAGCAATTTTTATGTTCTTGAGGCAAGCTAGTACCACACTAAACTCAGGCAAGCAAACAACACAGCAACGCAAGCACACCAGATTCACAAGATAGCAATTGAACAAAACTAGGCAATTCAAAGTGCACTATCAGGCAACCCAAACCATATAATCAGGCAAGTCAAACTATATATGTCAGGCAATATATTATTTTCAGGATATGCATGTTTTTTTGTATTGATGAATCATGTTTGTACATATAAACATAACATAGGCTTTTTGTTTTATGTGTTTCATAATATATTTTCTTATTTTGTTTTTCTTAAACGCAGGCAACATTTGATTTTGGGGAAGCAAGCATACTGCCATAGAAATGCTACTTTGAAGTGTCTTCAGAATGGAACTCACTCCCAATTCAGAGAGATTAGAGCATGTTTAGTGTTAGGAAAAACTTAAGTTAGAATTATGGGCATGATTGCTCTTTTATATTGAGACTACTTCTGCTTTCATTACCTATGTTTGTGTGTTAGAAAGAACTTAAGTTGACATTTTAGGTTTCATCTTTTACAGCAGCAAGTTTGTGTGTTTTTGGATATGCTCAGTATGTTTTTGAAGTAATGTTTCGCCACTGAGATAGTTGTTGGTATATGGATTTTCTTGTTGGCTATTTCCTTCTTTTGCAGGATGAAATACTAATACTTTTGCCACTGTATCCTGGCAACTTTCCAACTTTTCTTGGATCATGGTGAAGGATATGATACAACAAAGGTAAATTGCACTACGCAACTGTCTCTTGTTTTTCAGTTGCAATTTTAGTTACATTTATTTCTTCTAGTGTTTTTTCACTATCGAAACCAAGGAATAATGGAAACAAATGTCCAAGAGGAATCTTTCTCCAGTTTTCTTCAAGATTTGCCTTGACATCATTATGCTTTTTTGCTTAATCCTATAATGCAAGTTGCTCCAATAAGCCATTTGTTTTTGGTCCACATGCTCCCAAAAGATCTGATAGGGGGGGGGGGAAGCCTTGTTTTCCCCTTCTTTTCCATTGTCTTATAAGTTTCAAAAGTGTTCATGTTTTGCCATGGCATAAGTTTTCAAAGTTTTGTGCATACATATACTTAGTTGCCTTATTATAGCACTGTTTTTGCTCAAACAGAATGTCTTTTTTGCACTGTTATAAGCAACTAATAGAACCGGAACACATCAGAAATAGATCATGATCAGTTGTTTCTCATCCTCTTATAAATACTGTTTTTGCTCAGTTGTTTTTCTTGCTTAACGCATTATATTTTCCTAATATTTTTGTCCGCGGCATTTACTATCAGCACTTGCCTACAGATTCATAAATGTGTTCATATGCAACAGATTTGCAAATAGATTTTGAAAACTGGGAAGAAATATCATGCTTAACATCAGACTAAATTTGCCCAAATCAAGGGGCTGAAACTTGCCTAAACAGCAGACTAAACATGCTTAACTTCACATCTTTTTTACACAATGTTTTGCACAACTGAAGCCTTGTACAAATCGTGGGGAAAGAGGAGGGGATCTGGAAGATGAGCTAAATCTGACCTTTTTCCCTTTCTTTTTTGCCTTTTTGCAAGGCAATCAGGAACGAGGCGCCTAGAGAAGAAACATCAATGGAGCCGCCATTGGAGGGCTGTGAAGGTTTTCTTGGATCTGGAAGTGGTGAGGGGAAGGGGCATGCTGTCCTTTTTTGCTTGGGAGAGAAGAAGATGGGGCTGGGGGTTAAGTGAGGAGAAAGGAGAAAAGAAGACGCGCAGGGGTGGGGGAGGGATCGAGCGAAGGGGAAGGACCAGGTGATTTGCCCGCTCGATGGGTGGCTGCGGGAATCAGGAGCGGGGGCCAGGTACTTTCCTATCCTGGACAGGGGGGGACAGAAAATTACTATATCTGGGTGGCTGCCAGGAAACGCTAGGGAGCACCCGGCTGCTCCCTAGACGCGTAATGTAGCATCATGAGCTGACGGATATAGCTCTAGCACGCACGGAGAAGAATGATCCATTTGGATCTTAACACAGCTGAAAGGAGTGGAGAAGTGTGTAGAAGACTGCAGAAGAGAGAATGTTATGGAGAGGGTATTGACGTGCATCTCGAGTCAGCCGCCCATGTACGCCGTTCAGGCTTCCGACGAAAATAAACCTGGTCTCAAAGGTAATATTTTGTTAGGAATATAGTTCTCATAGTTGTTTTTAATTACATGGGAAGAAATGCATATACTTAACATTTAGCCCATAAAAGGTATAAATTGTACTAAATAAATGTAAGAGGTCCACGCATATTCTTTATTTTGCTAGAAATTTTAAAATGGCTTGATAGGCTAATTTTACGATTAATTTAAATTCACATTTTTTAACCTTAGAATTTGCTCCATCTCCAATATATGGGATTTTTAGGACACATTTTGGAGATACATTGATAAACAATATATTTAATCGGTAGGTTTAGTTAAGCTCATTTAGATGTGCCCTAAGTTTGGCACATTTAAGTCTTATGCCATTGATTTTACGCGAAGATCAGTTGATGGTCGGATTGCCGGTCCCATTATCTCGGGCTGTCATTGTGGCGGCAGGAGCATGGAGGGGCCTCGGATCTATGCCCGAGGTATGTAGATAGTAGGGTAGGGCTCCCGAGCATCGCGGCAACACTACTAGGGAAAAGCCTATACACAGAATCTTAGCAGCAGCGCGGTTCAAAAAGGAGCGCTGCTGCTAACTAGTAGTAGCGCGTGTCCTGTAAACTCGCTGCTGATAAGGATTTAGCAGTAGCGTGCTCAGCCTAAAACGCGCTGCTACAAATATCGACCGGCGGTGTTCACCTAACTCTAAGTAGCAGTAGCGCGGTCGCAAGAACCGCGCTACTGCTAAGCATGTAGTAGTAGCGCGCTTTTTCCGGGATCGCTGCTGGTAAATTTCAAATTGCCACACTTTTTTGTCCCAGTTAGCAGTAGCGCCGTATCCCAAAGCGCGTTGCGGCTAAATCCTTATCAGCAGCGCGTTTTATGTCCCGCGCTACTGCTAACCCGCACCAACCCAACACCTTTCCCCACCCGTCCCTCCCCTCCCCCTCCTCTTTTCCCTTCCCCTACCTCCCCCTCCTCTCTTCCCTTCCCCCTACCTCCACCACATGCTCCCACTCTCACTCTTCTTCTTCTCCTCAATACTTCTCCCCCATTACTCTCTCTCTTCTATCCACCTTTCTCTCTCTTCATTACTCCTACATAACTACACCACCTCCATTAATGCATCTTCTTTCTCTTTTTCCTTCCCCCTCCACTAGTTGAAGTTGTCTCCTCCCAAATTAGGTAGCTAGGTAGATGTAGGATTTAGTTAAGTGACCTATTTGCCCCCTAACTAGATCTATATTTGTCAAGAAGAGCTTTGTGCACTTTTGATCTCCCTACAACATCATCTCCACCGTGAGCTCGATCTCGATCGAGATAGAGGTGATGAAAATTTCATGCTTTTGAAAAATGGAAATATGTTTATGTGTGTGTGATATGTTTGTGGAAATTGTGTGTGTGGCATGAGTTGACGCCGCCAAATTGTGCTTTTGAGTTGCCTATGTTTTGCCGAAATGTCGATTTATTTCCGTTTCGGCGAATTCCGGGCAAACTCTAGATCCATATATGTCCTATTTTTAGGGAAGGTCATGCCAAATTTTTTTATGACTTTGATGCATGCATGCATTTTTATAATCAATTTGTTTATTATTACCGTGCAGAGTTGACGATGGTCAGTGGAACGATGGTGGGCAGGTGGTTGCGGACGGCGGTGCAGGACATGAAAGAAAATAACCGGACAGAGGTTTTATGTCCGTGTCGAAAATGCAAAGGAATAGTTTGGCTCGACCCCCATGACTATGGTCGTGTCGAAGCGCACCTGCTCATGACTGGTTTCATGGATGGCTATACTCGGTGGATAATTGAAGATGAGGATGACGATGTTGAGGATGCCGACGGGGCAGGCAATGATGACATGGGGCAAGATGAAGAGATGATCGATAATGGCGACGGGGAAGAGGTCGGACATGGCGGCGGAGAAGGGGCCGGACATGGCGGAGGAGAAGGGGCCGGACATGGCGGCAGAGAGAACGACATGGACTCCACGCAGCAGAGTTCGTCGGTACTAAGTTCAATTGTGCGGGACCCTCATGTTCAAGCATTGCTTCGCAGGGAGACGAGTACTGAGAGAGCTGCTTCTAGAGAGGAGGCTAAGCTGGAGCAACTGGTGGTAGACTCGAACACTCCATTGTATGATGGTTGCAATCCTGAGGTGACCCGCTTGAGTTTCACGCTCCAACTCCTGAAGACGAAGGCTAAAAACAAATGGACCGACACTAGCCTCGATGAGCATCTCAAGTACCTAAAGGATGTTCTTCCCGCAGGTAATCTATGTCCTACTAGTGTTGATGAGGCCAAGAAGATCGTGTGCCCTCTTGATCTGCCACACGTTAGATACCATGCATGCATCAACGATTGCATAATTTATCGGAAGGAGCACGCGGAAAAAACAAGCTGTCCGGTGTGCAATGCTTCTCGATACAAGAAGGCCGGGAAGAAATGTCCCCAGAAAGTTGTATGGTACTTACCGATCACTCCCCGTCTCCAGAGGTATTTTGTAGATCCCAAGGAAGCAAAGCTAATGCGCTGGCACACAGAGAGGAAGAAGCCCGACGATGGAGATGATCCGAAGCTGAGACACGTGAAGGATGGACAACGTTGAACAGCTTCTATCGGTATTTTGAATGTGATGCAAGGAAAATCGTGCTCGGCGCGTGTACCGATGGCATGAATCCATTTGGCAACCAGAACACCAACCATAGCACATGGCCCGTGTTTGTATGGATGTACAACCTCCCCCCTTGGTTGTGCATGAAATCGAAGTACATTCACATGAGCATGCTTATTCAAGGGCCGAAACAACCAGGAAATAATATTAATTTCTATCTGGGGCTACTTCAAGAGGAGTTAGACACGTTATGGAAAACACCAGCCAAGACATGGGACGCCAGCAAAGGTGAGTATTTCAACATAAGAGCCGCGCTGATCACGACAGTGCAGGACTATCTCGGTTACGGATATGTGGCAGGCCAGGTGTGTCATGGATATTGCGGATGCACGCGGTGCATGGATGATACGACGTCTTAGCAGCTAACGTCAAGGAAAGATGGCGGTTCTGGGAAAATCGTGTACATGGGGCATCGAAGATGGCTTGAACAGGATGACCCGTGGAGAAACCGTGGAGATCTATTCAATGGTTACGCTGAGCATCGAGGACCTCCACGTAAGCGGAGCGGTGCCGAAATCGATGAGCTGTTGAAAAACTGGAAGGAGTGCCCCGCGCCGGGGAAGACGATGAGAAAGGCGCCGGAGCCGCTGCTGAAGGTATGGAAGACGAGGTCTATGTTCTGGGACTTGGAGTACTGGCACAAACTCGATACACCTCATTGCCTTGATCAAATGCATATCTGTAAGAATGTCCTTGAGAGCTTGCCCGCAACACTGATGAACATGCCGGATAAGACCAAGGATGGGCCGAAGGCAAGAAAAGACTTGCAAGATTTGAAAATCAGGGAAGATCTGCATATGCCGGCCCGTAAAATGTCAGACGAGACAGAGACGGAGACAGAGGCACGGGAGAAGAAGGTCAAGAAAATAAAGAAAGAGGATTATTGCCCCCCCCCTTCTTGCTTCACCTTAAGTCAGGCTGAGATCAATCAATTCTTTAAGTGCCTTACCGGAGTCAAAGTTAGTTCCGGTTACTGTGGCAAGATAAGCAGATATGTAGACACGGACAAGAAAAGGTTTAGCGGGATGAAGGCTCATGACTGTCATGTGATGATGACGCAGATACTACCTGTTGCCCTTAGAGGGATAATGGACAAGCACGTCCGTGACACGCTTATTGGTCTCTGCAACTTTTTCGATGTCATCTCTCGAAAGTCGATCAGTGTGAAGCAGCTCCAAAGGCTACAGGAAGAGATCGTTGTGATACTGAATGAGCTTGAGATGTACTTCCAGCCCGCGTTCTTCGACGTGATGGTGCATCTGTGTGTCCATATTGTGGATGACATAATAGACCTGGGGCCGTCATTCCTGCACAACATGATGCCGTTTGAGAGGATGAATGGGATCATCAAAGGATTCGTTCGTAACATGTCCCGTCCGGATGGAAGCATCGTCCAGGGCTATTTTTGGCACAAGAGTGCATCTCTTTCCGTGAGAATTTTCTATATGGCGCAGACCAGCCGCCTAGTGCTAGTGTTAGTTTGCCCGTTAACAAGCACGATGGGAGACTCGAAGGAGATGGTCACTGCAACGGTCGCAGGGAACTGCACGTGGCATACTCAGATCGACGCAGCGACTTTGACAGGCAAACTTGGTAGTGCTACAACACCTAGATGAGGTAGATCCTTTCGTGGCACTGCACAAAGAAATTGTCGCAAAGAAGTATTGTGACCGGGGGGTATGCAGGACGGACGCCGAAGTTACTAGAGAGCACAGCTCCACTTTCCTGCATTGGTTCAAAGAGCATATTATTGCTAATCCCCCGGAGGAGGGCTCTAAGGACGGATTGCTCATATACGCCTTAGCACATGGCCCCTCGCCCAACCTCTTAACCTATCAGGCATATGATATCAACGGATACACGTTCTACACGGAGGCAAAAGATATGGACAGTGATGATCAGAACTCAGGGGTGACGATGGAATGCATGACCGGCAGCGACAACGGCACAACTGAACGATTTTATGGAAGGGTCGAGGAGATCTGGGAGCTTGACTACTCTGGACTGCACAACATGACGATGTTCCGTGTCAGATGGGCTAAGAATGTCGAAAGAGAAAGCCGGATGTTCACTACCATGACTATACCCGACGCCAAGAGCGCTACCGTGAACGCTATCGCAAAAAATGAGCCGTGGGTACACGCTAAGCACGTGACACAATGCTTCTTCATAACTGACCCGCGCAATCCCAGCCGTGTTGTCGTGAGGAGAGGCAAAAGGAACATCATTGGAATGGATGGAGTCGCCAACGAGGAAGACTATGATCAGTACGGCAACCCAGTGAGGGAAGATGATGATGATGATGAAGTATACGTCAAAAGAAGAATCAATACTACATTACCTAAGAAAAATCGTACTCCATGGAAAAGGCAAAGTCACAATGAGGGGCTCAATTATTCTTCGACGAACAAGAAGGGAAAGAAGCTGACTCAAAAACGAAAACGTCAGCACTGAGGAAACGTATCTTATGGGTCCAATGATGTGTAATATATATATGTTCCTATTTTGTATACACACTTAGTCATTATTATGCATGGGTCCAATGATGTGTAATATATATGTTCCTATTTTGCATACATATTTAACCGTCAAATGATGCAGTATATATCGCTCTCCCTTCGTTCACTGCCCTCGGGAAATAAAAGTGGGATAAAATAAAGGAAACGAAAAAGGAAAATTGGCAGTAGCGACGGTAGTAGCAGCGCGTTTTGCATAAACCGCTGCAGCTACTGAATTTAGTAGTAGCGCATTTTACCTAAACCGCTGCAGCTACTGATGTTAGTAGCAGCGCGTTTTGACGTAACGCGCTACTGCTACGTCCACTTAACCCAAAATTCTCACTCGCCCTGCTTCATCCCGCCATTTCCCCCCAAATCCCCACTCTCTCTCCCCCGTCGCACCGCCGCGCCCGACCCGGCCCCGGCGCTCGCCCCCGACTCCGCCGGCGCCGGTGCTAGCCCCCGACCCCGGCGCTCGCCCTCGTCCCGGCCCTCGACCCCAACCCCGGCGCCGGCGCTAGCCCCCG
>NC_041393.1:615568436-615598798 GCF_002162155.2 Triticum dicoccoides | reverse complement strand
GACCCCGGCGCGCTCGCCCCCGACCCGTCGGCCCTCGCCTCCCTCCTCTCCCCTGCCGGCCGTCATCGGGCCTGCCTCCTCGCCCCTGCACTCTCTGTAACCCCCCCTCTCTGCTAGGGTTCTTCGGTTATGTTAATTAATTAGGTTATCTATTTAGTTATGAATTTAGCTAGGTTTCAAAATTAGCTGAATTTATATGCAAATTTGAACTGGACATGTGATATGTGCATATGTCATGTTTTGGACATGTCATGTTTCGAAAATGATCCGAGTGGCCTATGTTACACCGGAATGTTGATTCATTTCCGTTCCGGTGAATTTCAGGCGCTCGATATGTCCATTTTTTAGCATAGTTGGCATAGTCGGGTCATGCCGAAATTTCCCGTGAATAAAGGCATGATTTGTGCTACATAGTTGGCATATCGAGTGCTGGCACATAGATTTCTTTTTATGTCATTTCTCATTTATTCATACTTTTAGAAATAAATGAGGCCACTTAATCATAGGAAACATGTCGAACAACGAAGAAACTGGGCCTTCTGACCAAGATGCAGACGAGATGGATTATGAGGGTGAACAAGAGTACCTCGACTATTTGACTGCTAAGCAAGGTTTGCAGGTTGGCCTCGATGATGGTACTGACGCTGACATCGACACCGACGGCGCCGGCACCGATGGCGGCACCGAGACCGGTGGGGAAGGTACCGGCGGGGAAGGTACCGACCCCGATGCCGCTACCGAAAAGAGGAAGCATAAGAAGCAGAGGATACGAAAACCTAACAAATAGGGATTGGACGACTTGTGATCACAAAGATGGCACCTGGCAAGTTTGAGCCGTTAGAGCCGGAAGAACCTCGCAAGTGCTATGGGAACCAAGTAGGCTGCATCCTACGGGAATGCGCGAGCATCAACGACGATGACTTAAGGAGTAAAGAACATTTGACGCAGTTGCTCCTAACGAAGTTGCACAAGAGATTCAAGTTCCCCGACCGGGATGATAACATAGAACAACCGTGGGATGATCCGAAGATGAAAAAGATTAACAATCACGCCATGGGCATGTTCAGCAATGATTTGGCCTCCTGGAAAGGGAGGGTGAAACGAGCTATTGAGGCTGATGAACCCCTGTCCAAGATTCTGGAGGAAAATCCGACACTTACGGAAGAGGAGTTCGAAAAGTTCAAGGACACTTGCGCTACCGAGGCAGCCAAGGCTAAGGCTGCGAAATTCAAAAGCCTTCAGCAAAGGAACACGGGGAAGCATCGCCTCGGAAGCCGTGGCTACCTCGGTAAAAGGCCCATATGGGATAAGGAGGACACGGAACGTGAAGCCGCCGGTCTCCCAGACCCCTTCACGAAGTTCACCAACCCCTTGGAGCATGACTTCATCAGGGCGCGCTACAAGTGGGACAAGGAGAAAAAGGTTTTTTACACGGACAAGATCACGAGGAAATTGATTAGACTACTGGAGAAGCAACACCGGCTTGCAGCCGAAAGCCCTACTTCTCCGATGAGGCCCAAGTGGGACACCCCTCTCAACCGGGCCTTGAACGAACTTAAGGGACTCCCGTTGGACCAGTGGCCGCAATATGGTCGTGTGCACGGCGCTGGAGACGGTGCCACGTGGAAGGTGTTTTACAATGACGGCCCGGAGGCCAAGAAGCAGAAAAATAAGTTTAGTCAAGCGGACATCGACGCAAAGGTGAAGCTTGCGGTCGATAAAAAAGCAGCTGAGGACGCGAAAAAAGCAGCCGAGGACAAATATGAGTTGCTACAGCAGGCAGTCAATGCAGCTGTAACTGCCCGCGGAAATGATTTTGCTACTAACTTGGTTCCAGTTATCATCAACTGGGCGAAGGAAAATCCAGACAAGACGGTACATGATTTCCCGATGCCCAGTTTCGTCGCGAGCAACTCCATGAACAACAACACCATCGCACCATCACTTGCTCAAGCAACCAGGCCTCCTCTCACAGCCGCTCCCGCTCATAGCAGCCCGTCCTCAGTCTCAGGCACGCTAGGTGGGCCTTCGTCTTTGGCTGAGCTCGACGCCGTCACGGTAATTACATGTCGCACCAACATATATATATATAGATAGATAATATTCCATTTTTGTTGCCTTTCGGTTGTTTTACGCCACAGACATATGTGTTTGCAGGCGAAAGAAACCCCGTGCACCATACTCTACTTGATCAAAGGCCAGAAGGTGGACGTGGGAAAGGGGATGATAATGGACCCCTCTCAATGCATGTTCCACAACCAGCCGATCCCCGCTGGGCACTTCAGGGTTAGCTTGACCAGTGTGAAATCGGGGCAGGAGGATTTGCCTCCTCCAGTACAGCATGTGGGAGCGGACGACGAGACCCCGCCGCGGATTGGAAGCTGCAAGGGTTGGGTGCTGCTATGGCCGAAGAATCTTATTCGTTTGGAGCCGGCCGAGAGCACACCAATAACTACCACACATCAACAAGCATGTGCGGAGACCACCACCCCGCCTACGCAATTACCAGCTCCTGTAGTGCCAGGTGAGAGCGGCGGACGACATGATGAAGGGGGTGCAATGGTACTAGCTGATGTAATTTCTCATGTAGAACAGAGAATGGATGATGAGACGGAGGTCGACCCTATGGATTACCTCAATACAAACACGTATGACTGTGACATAGATATGATGAGTCAACCATATGACGAATCGGGCTATCAGCTTGCTAATGAGGATATGGATGATATGCCCGGGCAGGGTCGTACCATGGATTGCAAAAAGTCTCTCTTCATGAAATCCTCACAGGACACGCCTAAAGATGCCGCCTCAACACAGGCTCAACTAGCCGGGCGCGAGGGTCGTTCAGTACTTAGCCCGGGAACACTTGGGCAGGGGTTAAGGAAGGGTCTGGAAGGTGTGCCCAAGAAAAAGGAGAGGAAGAGATCGGCAAAGGTAACTGCCTCCAAACAAGCCAGAGCACACAGCAGCCAGACGATGCATTCTGAAGAGCGTGTACCCGTGAAAGGTGCGGTCATGTTCCATCTCACGGGCGAGCCGATGCTACCGCCGAAACCGCTGGAGGCACTATCAGGGGATCTCAGGAGACTGCACGACCATGTGCTGTCGACTGAGAAAAGCCTACTGGCCTCAAAGGATCCAGGATATCCTACATACGCGGCTCGTGTGCCTGAGGGGAAGTGCTACGTCGACACACGGCCCGTGGAGGTGTTCTTCCTGCGGTTTGACCATATCTTTGAGATGTTTCTAACAAGGCGGCTTGATTTTACTATCGTCCGCCTTTTTGCGCTACATATGAGCTCCGTCATGAAGAGTGAAGAAGTCTCGCAAATCTGTGTGGCGGATCCGTACTACATGCACGAGTCTTTCTTGAGTCTTGGCGACTTTGAGCGTGAAACTACTAGGGAGTACCTCCAAAACTTCATGGTACAGAATAAGGACCGAGAAATTGTCCTCGTGCCTTATCATCCAAAGTAAGTCAGTTCCGGACAACCCTTTCGTACATTTCAATCATTCCTTCTCTCTCATATGGGGAATAATTTGAGGTGTCTTTTCCCCGCAGCAACGGGCGCGCCGTCCTTATCGTTCTTTACCCACAAGTCTCCCACGCCGTGTATTTTGACCCTTCCAGAGACTACGAGAAAAAGGACTACACCCACATAATGAATATTCTAGATGATGCTCTCCAAGGCTTCAGCTTTAGAGGTGGCCACATGCATATCAAGAAACAAAGGAACAAGAAGATGGGTTTCGCGCATAAAACTAACTTCTCCTGCATCCATGTCCCAAAACCAAGCAAGAAGGATGGATTCTACATCGTCCATCTCATGATTCAGTTCAACACGGATCACCAAAAGCTTCGCATTAACAGCAGAAATGATGATCATATCCACAAGTGGCTAGAATCTCATGGAGAAGCAAATTATAAACTTAGAGATGACTTCTTTCGCATCCAAAGCGACATTGCGACGATCATCATGAAAGAAGTCGTCGATGAGAAGGGGATGTTCCACCACGGCCCTATATCGCGAGCTGACGTTCGAACTCGCATAGGCATGCAACGTCTAGACCTCACGCCGTTCAAGAAGCTAGGGTTCGTCCTCGATGATATGGAAGGATGGAACTTCTAGTGATTTATGATGCCGATGATGATGATATGTGTCGGTTGAACTTGTATACTTTTTGTAGCGATGAAACTTTGTGATCGTCCACGGTCCCTGCCGAACATGCGTAACGCTACTTTGTTAGTTTGCATACGATGACCTGCGTACCTCTAGTTAATTAATTTGCATACTGTATATGTTGCATCTAGTTGCTAACCCTTTCTTTTTCGGTGTTGCTCTAGTATATTTTGTTGCATATATATGATTGTACATCCTCTTCATGAACATGCATCTCTAACAGGTACCTAGTTTCTTGATGGCGAGATGGAAATGCTATATCGTGTACAAAGGGAAGGTTCTGGGGGTGTACAACGAGTGGCATGAGTGTCAGGCGCAAGTGAATGGGTTCACGGGCGCCAGCCATAAAGGCTTCAAAAGCAGACAAGAAGGAGAAGCTAGTTACTTGAGGTTCACGCTAGCGCGAGAGAGGACTCGTAACCGCCACCTCATGTACTGCATAGTTCCGCTCTCACTCATAGTGATAGCACTTCTTGCGTATACCTTTGTTTAGATGGATGACGTTGTTGTAGTTGCAAGTATTCGAGACTTGCATGTATCGCTATTTTCGAGATGATGACAAGATATCACTTTGTGTTGGATGATGATTATGATGAGACTATTTGTATGTACATGCTATGATTACATTTGTGGTCTCGCAGGCATTTGTATGTGTATCATGATGACATTTCTATGTGCTAAAGATTCTTCTACAAAGCCTGTTCAAATACAAAACAAATATGCCCAAAAAACTACTTAAATTAGCAGTAGCGAGTGTATAAAAGTTAGCAGCAGCGCCACAGTAGCAGTAGCGCGTCCAGCCAAAGAGCGCTAGCGCTACTAGCAGTAGCGAGCTTCACCTAACCGCGCTGCTGCTACACTTGTGTAGCAGTAGCGCGGGTGCGCACGCGCTACTGCTATGAGTTAGCTGTAGCGCCTTATTAGTAGCGCGGGTACCCGCGCTACTGACACATCTAAAACCCGCGCTGCTGCTAGCCTTTTCCCTAGTAGTGCCAGGATGGTGGTGGCCGCGGCGACGTGGAATAAGGTGGCCGGAGCTTCTTCCCTATCGCTGCGACACCATATATGGAATAGCTGAGGAGCTTCCGACGTTGTGTGCTCCCGAATCCGTTGATCTGGTGAGTGTTCGTGCTCCTCGTGGGGTTCTTGCGGCAAAGGCAAAGGATGGACCTTGCAGTGGAGCCTTTTGTGCTCCTGGTCTTTCTTCGCCATGGTGACGATTGTCATGGCTTGATGTGGAGTTCGTGGAGGTGTTGTTGTGGCGCTCTGTCAGTCTATGAGGCGTGGTATCAGGTACATGCTTGGTTCATGGTTTTAAGATTGAAGTGGATTTTCACTGGCGACGGTTTCCTTAATTACCGGTGTGCTGGCCCTCTGGGGACTTGGCTCGAAGGCTTCCCCTCCGCATTCAAGACAGCCAGATTCAAGGTCGGACCGATTAAAGTGGAGCGGCGGAGGTCGCGGCGGCGCGCCCTCAGCCCGTGCAGGCGGTGGGAGTGGTCAGAGGACATATTTGTAGTTTCTATTACTTTCAAGATCCTTTGTACTGTAGGTGAAGTTTTATTATAATCTGGGGAAATTTTTGTAAAAACTAGATGTATCCTAGATAGACCCTATATTTATTACGTGCAAGGCACGTGCAATTTACTAGTAGGAACATAGTTAGATATAACCCAGCCTAAGGCCCAAGACAATCAAGAGTACGGTCGAAAATACAATGGGCCAAGAGGGCCACGTGCCAGGTCCAATTGAGCTACAACTAAGACGTCAAATAGTAGAGGGGATACACACCTACCACCCCATGACAGATAGAACTCAACAGTCGGTCATCTCAAGAATAACCCTCCTAGGATGACACCAACCTACCTCCTTAGAATGAATCTCGGTCTTTGAAATTCCCGTTGCTCAGAGAACAAATATGGATACACTGACATGAGACAATCCTCCATTTCACAGGTTGATTATTTCTTTGTATGATGCTCCCACTGAACCTTGGAAAAACTTCTCATCTTACTGCGGGTAGTTCTTTCTGCCTGATCCAACATTCTGACTGGATTTTCTTCATAGGTTAGATCCTGCTTGTCACTGGTTACATGCCGGCCCCATGGGTCAGAAAGAGGCAATTTGCAAGCCGTCAGTGCGGTCAGAAAAAATCTTACCTGGTCAGTGTTCTTTTTCCAAAAAAAAGAAAACCGGTGGTTTTACCCTAAACAGTCGTCTAATGTTTCTTAAAATCGACCTGGAAATAGTTATTTGTCAGTAGTAATATATGAAGGTGCGTCTTTTTCAGAGTGAAAAAGTCAAGAATGTCCATGTGGCAGGACGTAAACTATATACCGAGTTGGCCTATACCTGGCGGAGGCAACAAGGCGGGCCGGCGTTTGTGATGCTGATGGCCGGCACTTTGGCGCCACACTAGCTGCATATTTCATATTCATTTAATTTCAAGACCGGCAACAGCTACCAGCTTACACAAGACACCTTCATTCCATTCCATTCCAATCCCATTCACGGCCAGCAGCCCAGCACTACCACACCATATGGCTTCCTCTTGGAGGTACCCTCGCCGCCGGGATGACTACGACGACGAGGAGGACGATGAAGAGGAGGAGGAGGACAACGACTATGAGGAGCAGGAGGATGACGATGAAGAGACAGAGGAAGGCAGCACCGAGGAGGAGAGGTCTCCAACCCCCTATAACATGGAGCTGCACTCCATGACCGCAAAGGTTATACACCAACTTTGATCTCTGAAACTCCATGACCGCAAAGGCTCGATCAGGATCACTTTCTTACTGCTTCAAATTAATGAATTTGGCAGGGCATCCAACACTTGTGCTCCGAGCTGCTGGAAATAAACGAGGCCTCCCAGGAAGACTTCCAAAGGAATGTCCACCTAACCTACCTGTCCTTCCTCAGGTATACGATACATTGTTGGGAGTACCTAGAACTCATCTAGATGAGACATAATTTGGTCTCATTCACTTTGAAAACAAGAACAGATGCAACCCATGCCAGCACACACGCATCTTATAGCATCACATCCAAGGGTTATAAAATGTGAATGAGACCAAATTATATCTCATCTAGATGAGTTCTAGCAAAACTGTACATTGTTTGTCAGTCAACAAGTAATTTTATTTATCAATCAAGCTCCTGATCGACAGTAGTATACGGCCAGATTGTTCCAAGAAGCTGGCGATCTGGAGAAAGATGTTGACCATCTCAAACGCCAGGCCATGGCGCAGAGGAGCCTCCTCCAACATCTCACAAACAACCTTTACTCCTCAATAATACCGGAGAATTCAACAATTGATCCATCACCCAGCAGTATCGCTGACACCGCCGTCGATCCATTGGATGTTCTTCTATCCGAGCACAGGATGGACCAAGCCCTTGAGCTGCTTGAAGCGGAAGGACAGGCGCTAGAGAAACTGCACGGCGACGACGCCCAGATGATCACGTCGAGCATGTCCGCGCTGTCGGCCCGGAGAGCCAGAGTCGCAGACCGCTTCGCCGCTCTAGCCAACAACCGGCGGACGCCACGGCATGAGCTCCTCCAGGCGCTCTCCGGCCTCTTCAGCCTCGGCGATGCCCAACGGGCGAACCACTTCCTCTTCAAGTTCTACAGCCCAAGAGGTGCCCTCTGGCGCGTCGAGGAGCTGAGGTCATCATCACACAGGAATTGCATCGGGGAGCTGGCGCACACGGTCTTCTCCTCCATCCTCGAGGCATCGAGGAGCTTCGTCGCACTGCACGGGCCGACACCGTCTCCCGAGCTCAGCCGGTGGGCGAGGGGGGAAATTGATGACTTTGTCGCCACGTTCCGCGACTACTTTGGGTCCGTATCAGAAGCCGAGGCCGGCGACGGGCTGGCACTGGCGACTGAAGCCGCCAACTGCGCCGTCTCCTACTCTTCCATGCTCGGCATGGTCGTCTCGGTGGAAGATGTCAAGGCATTGATTCGGCCTTGCATGGAGGAGCTGCTGTCAACGTATGCCAAGCATCTGGAGAAGGTAGTCAGGTTGTTGGTTTGCTCCGACGCGTGGGTGCTGGGGAAGTTCCTCAGGTCAGGAGTCCTACGGCTACCTGCCGCTACCGGTGGCGGTGGCGAAACTGAGCACTGCTTGCTCACGGCCAGTGGAAGGAAATTTGTCACGTTGATGCAGGAGGTTGTGGAGGACGTGTCCCCACTGCTGCGCCTTGGGATGAAGAGCTCAGTGCTGCAGCTCCTGGCCGGGTTGTTCAGAGACTACATGCACTCCATCCTAGCTGTCGACGGAGTCGACCAGCAGCAGCAGTATATGTGGCAGCTGTCCTTCCTCATCAACTGCACCACGCTGGTCTCCTTGTTTCCGATCATTGCCCACAGCGTCTTCATCAAGAGCAACAACCAAGCGTCGCAAGCTGAACCCGAACTCCACAGTTTGACCTTGTTCATCAAGGAAGCATCCGGCCAAGTATGGACACACTTCTGCCAGCAGTTCATACGAGACACCACGTCGACTCTGCATGACAAACCAACATCGACAGCGACAAGCTTCCTGCCTATGATGCCCTGTTCTGCATTCCAGACGGTGTTCCTGCGGGTGAGGCAGTTGAGTGATCTGTATGGCACCATCTTAGCCGGCAAAGATGGAACCATGAGAAAACTGCTGCAGGAGTTGATGGAGGCCATGATAATCTGGCTCCAGAGCAACCTAGATCCCTGGATCCATCACGCACAGAATCTACCCAACGACACACTTCTCCATCAGGTAAGAACGAATCTTGTATGCATACGATTGCTTCGGTTTGGTGTCCATGTTTAGACCTTGCCAGTTCCATCTCATCTTGCAGATCCAGTTAGATGTTCATTTTCTGCTTGAAATTGCACACTTTGGTGGTTTCTCTTCCGACGGTATCAGAACCTCCACATTGGACCTGCTTAGCAGAGCACAAGAGAAAATATCATTTTCGGAACCGAGTGTAAAGAGGTAACAATAGTTTAGAGCTAACTTTCCTGAATCGCTCCACGGTCAAATTATACATTTTATTTATTTATATTTATGCTGCATATGCACTAGTGATACCATCCATGAAGAGGCATGGGCTACCAATGCCGCGAAACGGGCAGTCCAAGCGCTGGTGGGAGGTGGAGTAAATAGCTCCAGTTCACAAGAGAAAGAAGCAACTGTTCAAAGTGAAGAAGATGTGTTCAACGCTGGAGGAGTTGATGTGGGAAAGAATGCTCAAGAAAGAGATGAGGAGACCGATGATAACGTCAGCAGTTTAGATCAGAACGACACACCGGATAATTCGGGCGATAAACATGCCCTGGGTGAAACCGGCTGCGATGAGAAGTCCACCGATGAATTCATGAGCATCGAGAGTGATGGTGGAGCAACTGAGGGCCACACCGGAGATGGTGTGTTGCCGGGGAACCCATTGATGACAAGCACTGGATTCCTTGATTCAGAAAAGCATAAGTTGCCGGCAGAGAACATACCCGTAGATGTCCATGGTGATGGAATGGGCGGGATAGGAGGCTCAGACGCTGTCGTGGAAGCAACTCCATGTGATCCACACGAAAATGAAGATGATGATGACAAGTGTACCTTGCCAGAACTTTTGCGGGACAAGATGAACCCTATCCATGCGCTCAGTGACCAGAGTGCTACGGACACAACGAGCACGAGCTCCATGGAAATGGAAAGTGGTGATCAACACTCTGATCCGGGGACCGGTAGCAGCGGCGGCGCCAACATCAGGAGGCGACGTGGTGCAGCTGCAGACAAGAGAGGTGGTGGTAATAGAAAGAAGAGGGAGGACATGAGAAGAAGCAATAGGCCGAGATGGCAATGAACGAACCGCCAAATTGCATTCAGGAAACCTTCTTCTCCAATAGACTATCTTGTTCAAGACATGTATACAGAAGCACTAATGAGACAAATATTTGAATTATTTATCCGGTACCATTGTGCATCTTTAATCATTACTAGCAATGGCAAAAGAGCCCGTGTGTTGTAACGGGATAATAAAACTATGTATTGGCCAATTGGCTGTGTACTGAGTGTGTGCGGATTTCGACATCTCGCCATTGGTTGTTGTACGATTGTTAGATATTAAATCCGGCACTTTATGAGGTAATTCTAGACTAATAATTGAAATTATTCTGCAGACACTAATTCTCACATGGTACAAATGTTAAAGCCGCAAAAAATTCTGAGTTGATTTTTAATTTTGAACAAAAACAAAAGGAATAGTCTCACCCTACTAGTGTGCATCTTTTTATAGCAATAGCAACCATTGTGGGGGGTAGCTCGGCAGGCTAAAGGAAAATGACTGATGTGGTGTAAGGTGGATCCTCTTCTGTGGTTTTGAATGAGTTGACCATGGAGTTGTGCATTCCTGGTTTCTGCTTTGCTATGTTTCATAACTAAACTTGGCAATCCCAGAATACATCTCTATAAGTCTTGTAGTCTGAGCTCTTACATATCAATAAAATGGTATTCTACAAGTACCCACTATTTGTGATAAAAGATAGAAGGAATTTAGAAGTTTGTTGCTTATGCAACTTTCTATTCTAATTTAGAGGCTTGCTTTGGTTCAGGGAGAAATAACTCAACGTGTGGACCATGGAAAGCTTGCGTAGCTTATATCACTACTATAGCGACACTAATTCTGAAGGATTCAAGCTACTGCAGGTGCAGGTATTAAAACTCTGGACTTCTACCTAATAATAAGTCAAACCTTCAGATCGACCAGCCTCTCTGCAAACCTGACAATGTTACAATGAAAATCAAGTGCAGTATACATTTTTTATGTATAAGCAAAGGATGATATACATACACAGTCACTTCAAGGAGAGCTTCATCCACTTCCTTGAATTTGTTAATATTTCCTGCCAACCAGCATCTATGATCAGAAACCTTGGTGGTGCGCCTCCTTCACGCAAACTATTTGACAGGGAATGCATCATCGGTAAGTGACAACTATCAAATGAAGGAGGTTTATGCAGGAAAAATAAAAATGAAGGATGCGGTAAATTACATAAAGAACACATGTAATTCAGAGATCAACTCAATTCTTGTATACCTTTGGCCTTAATCTCTACTGGGTTAACAGTGTCCCAATTGCACCACCCAAAGCAGTCTAGGTTTGCAGTGGTCTGAAAAATTACACAAGACTTGTCACAACCAAAATAAATAAAATCTGTCCAAGATCAACAACCCTAGTCTAATTAGGTCAGTGTAAAGAAACATGTTTATATATACCTCCTTGTTCTCTATATGACTGAAAGTTTCTTTGATCTTGAACAGTGTCCTATAGAAAATGCAAGTAAGCCACTTCCACATAGAACAAAAAGAAACATGCCATTGTAGTTATAATACAGTATATCAGCTTGACATTACTTGATTGGTTCCTTGATAAGCTTGAAGTGATTGTCCCCTGAGTTGACGAATACCGCATCAACGGCGTCAGCAAAGAGCCAACAATTCTACTACTACTTCAGATATCCCAACCAGATTCCAAGCATTGCGCAATTTGATCCAAGCACCATAACATTCAGCAGGTCAAGGTGAAGTACCGTCGAAGCAGAACCGGAGCAAGGCTGGCTCGGAGATCCCCATCAGCGCGTCCTCCACCCCATTCCTGTTCCTCAGAAGCACCATCTGCGTCCCCGCCGGCACACCCGCCGACAAGAGCGAACCGCGCTCGAGATGCGCCGTCTTCGTCTGCCGCGGGGACGAAGGGCGAAAATGAGGAGGGTAAAGGCGCGCCGAGGCCGAGGCATGGGGATGGGTGTATCGAGTGCGAGGTGTTGCGCGCGGGGTGGGAGGAAGGAGGCGGCGGTGACGCCGGTGAGGCCGGCATCTCGGCCTCGGCCTCGGCCTCTCTGAGCAGCCGCGTGCGGCGTGGTGGTGGATTGGACCGGCCACGCACGGGCGGCAGCAGGGGGAGGCGCGAGGGCGGCGTCAAGGAGGAAGAGTAGGGGTCAAGCTGGCGATGGGATTACCCAGACGACGGGTACTGTACTTCCATCCCCGTCCGCGTGACAGTTTCATGCCAGTCCCCCTCCCTGTACCCGTCTCATTCCTCATTCCTGTAGAGATTTTTTATCCCCGTGAAGAAACCCATACACGCAGTCAACAACGACCTTCAATATCATTTTAGTAAAAAAAGCATTTCAACATAAGAGCATCTCCAACAGACCCACAATGCGCGGCGCGCTAAAAAACAGTTTACAGCACCTGAATCGCCAGCTTTTGCGCGTCGCGGTGCGCTGGCTCGAGCGGCCGCTGCAAAATATAGCACGCCCGAGCCGCTCCAACAGACGCGCTAAACTGCAGCGCGCACGAGCAGCCAACGCTTGCCATATATTGCATTTTGGAGACAATATGGTGATATTTCAAACATCAAAACAACACATGGCATAGTATAAAATCACCAAACAAGTTCTTGACATAAAAGTTCAAATTCATGCCCACATCATCATCCAACCACGTTTAAAATCCGAACCAAATTCATGACATAAAAGTTCACACAAATGAATGGCACATCAACAATCATGCCTCATCCTCGTCTTCGTCCTCCTCTTCCTCCGATTCATCATCCTCATCCGAAGACGATTCTTTCTCCTCCTCTTTATTGTCGCGTGCCGCATCATCATGTGATGCTCGGAAAGTGTTGGCAAGATTTTCAACGGCATCATGCAAAGGTGTGTGATGAGGCACTCCGAAAGACATTCCACCCATGTCACCTGGAGGTGCTCCCATGCCTCCCATGAGAGACGCAAAACTCATGCATCCCATGGTAGCTCTAGCTCTGAAGCCACCCATGCCTCACATGGCCCCCATGATAGCTCTGAAGCCACCCATGCCTCCCATGCCACCCATGGTAGCTCTGAAGCCGCTGATGCCTCCCATGCCACCCATGCCAACCATGGCTCTTTTTTGGACCAAAACTTCTTCATGGGCAAGATTGATGTACTCCTTTTGCTTCTCATCGAGGGTAGATGTGTCCATGAAAAATAAGTACTTCTCCCATTCCAACAATCTAGTTTGCTCCTCCATGGCCAATTTCTTCTCCTCCAATGCCACCTTCCTCTCCTCGGCCGCCACCCTCCTCTCCTTGGCCGCCAACCTCCTCTCCTCGGTCGTGGCATCTTGGTTCCTTGCCATCTTCCTCACCTCGCCTGCTTCCTTTCTTGCGTTCGCAATAGCTTCCATAGCATTTTTTAGCTCGTCATCTCCTTTCCTCTTCTTTTTTTTCCGTCTTTCTTACATCTATCCGGTCTTTTTGGCTTGGAGTATGAAACCGAGTTTGGTGTATGGCTTCTCTTGTCGTGATCACTTGATGCCTCCTCCTCCTCATCATCCAAATCAATAGTTCGCTTGCGTTTGTTGCTCTCCTCATCATCGACACCATCACGGGGCTTCCATTTCTCATCATCCTTCAATTCTTCATAGCAATGAGGCAAGGTAAATGGTCTCCCTTTCTTGATCTTCCCTTTCTTGGTCTTCTTCTCCTCTCTTTGGAATAAGTTTTGTGCAATAGTGAGCTACAAACAAAAGAACAAGTTAGCACTTGAAACACCAAGAAGAAGCATGATGAACATGGAAGAATCATGAAAGAAATCGCACTTACCCTATCTCTATCATTAGTGCCCCTTGGGTTCAACGTGTCAACCGCCTTAAGTGCAGTCCCCCACCTTTGACAATCTCGGTTGACTGTCGACCATCGGGAGCGAAGAGATCTTTCGGAGCGGTCAATTCCATTTTTGTTGTGTAGGTCAAAGTGCTCCTTCATTCGGAGCCAATATGCATCTCTACTTTGATCCCCTCCAACGGCCGGATGATACATCCATTTTTTGCATCATGTTTTCCTACTGTTATTTATAATGTTTTAATGCATAATAATGCTTTATGGAGTATTTCTAATGCCGTTTCTCTCATAATATGCAAGGCTTACACAAAGAGGGAGAATGCTGACAGTTGGAAATCTGGATCTGAAAAAGCTACATCAGAGTTACCTATTCTGCACATCTCCAAATGAGCTGAAAATTTACGGAGAATTGTTTCGAAATATATAAAAATATTGGAGCAAGTAACTACCAGGAAGGGCACACCAGGTGGGCACAACCCACCTGGGTGCGCCAGGAAGCCCAGGCGCGCTCTGGTGGGTTGTGCCCTCCTCGGCCCACCTCCGATGCCCATCTTCTGGTATATATGTCATTTTGACCTAGAAAAAAATCAGGAGGGGACTTTCGGGACGAAGCGTCGCCGTCTCAAGGCGGAACTTGGCCAGGAGCACTTTTGCCCTCCGGCAGAGCAATTCCGTCGGGGAACTTCCCTCTCGGAGGGGGAAATCATCATCATCATCATCACCAACAACTCTCCCGTCTTGGGAAGGGCAATCTCCATCAACATCTTCAACAACATCATCTCCTCTCAAACCCTAGTTCATCTTTTGTGTTCAATCTTTGTACTGGAACCTTAGATTGGTACTTGTGGGTGACTGGTAGTGTTGATTACATCTTGTAGTTGATTACTATATGGTTTATTTGGTGGAAGATTATATGTTCAGATCCATTATGCTATTTAATACCCCTCTTGAGCATGATTATCATTTGTGAGTAGTTACTTTTGTTCTTGAGGTCATGGAAGAAATATTGTTGCAAGCAATCATGTGAACTTGATATGTGTTTGATATTTTGATGATATGTATGTTATGATTCTCTCAGTGGTGTCATGTGAACGTCGACTACATGGCACTTCACCTTATTAGGGCCTAAGGAATGCATTGTGGAGTATTTATTAGATGATGGGTTGCTAGAGTGACAGAAGCTTAAACACTAGTTTATGCGCTACTTCGTAAGGGACCGATTTGGATCCAAAAGTTTAATGCTATGGTTAGATTTTATCTTAATACTTTCTTGTAGTTGCGGATGCTTGCGAGGAGGTTAATCATAAGTAGGAGGTTTGTTCAAGTAATAACAACACCTAAGCACCGGTCCACCCACATATCAAATTATCAAAGTAGCGAACATGAATCAAACCAACATGATGAAAGTGACTAGATGAAATTCCGGTGTACCCTCAAGAACGCTTTGCTTATCATAAGAGACCGTTTTGGCCTGTCCTTTGCCACAAAAGGATTGAGCTATCTTGCTGCAATTTATTTACCGTTACCATTACTTGCTCGTTACAAATTATCTTGCTATCAAATTACTCGTTACCGACTATTTAAGTGCTTGTAGAAAATACCTTGCTGAAAACCACTTGTCATTTCCTTCTGCTCCTCATTGGGTTCGACACTCTTACTTGTCGAAAGGACTACGATTGATCCCCTATACTTGTGGGTCATCACGGGATCCCTCGACACTTGCAACCAAATATTGCATAGCAAGATGTCTTCGTCCATGGTGTTGTTGCCCCCTCTTCCTTTCGGTGCATCGACGATGCCCTCAGCATCCTCGTCCACCTCAAACTCATGATCATCGAAATGCATCTCATTGGTTTGAGACCAATGAGAATTGTTGGATCCAACACCCATAGTTGACATATATGCATCATCATTGAAACTACAAAGTATATACAACAAAGCAAATAAGCTATCCATATGTATGCATCTATAATACCTAAATAGTCCATCCCATTTCTCTTAACATGCAAGCTATCCACATCATCATTCATGCCACATCAGCAACATACGTCCCACTACCGAAATTTTCTGGCACATGGTGAAGCCACGTAATTTTTTGTTGTCATTATTTTCTATAGAGCGCCTTATGTGCTGTCCTCATCAACGGGGCAATTACTGTTGCTGTAGCTTCGTACTACTTGCCCACGACCCACGAGTTGCGTGCATATTTGACCTTTCCTCTCCCACGGTCATGCATGTACACAAACCGGCGAAGCAGAACAGCAGTCGGGCAGAGGGCCACCCTCCAACATGCAGGTTTGTCCCTTCCTCTCCTCTCACCACCAGGGTGCATTCACATAATAATTAAGGAAAAGGCGAGGCAGGCGACCATCGGGCTGCCGAGGTAAACGGCCGGCTACCTATTTATTCTCCTGTGCCATGACTCTGTGCCTTGGATGACCATCTGACAACTTTCATGGCCGCTCGTGAGATCTGTTCAGCAGGCATGTAGATCACCACCAAGAGGATCCTGCGATTCATCATGCTCCGCAATACCTCCATGTCATCTTTCCTGGAAGACGCGATCAGCAGAATTACAATCTTCCTGGAAAATAGCATCCACCGGAGGACCACAACGGTGACGGACGCGAGATTTAGGGTGAGGTCTACCACCATGCTGCCGGCATCGACTACCACAGGCTGGAACGCTGGCTATACATTGTGACGTTTGTGACCACTCAGGTGCCGTCAACGGGATTTATCTTCCACCTCAGTCCTACATATTTTTGATCTTATTTGCATTCCAAATTCACATTATTATTTTGGTCAATTTAGACATATATTTGCCATCATACGCATCCTGTTTTTTAATCATCTTTTATTTTGCATCAATAGTTAATTATGTGGCTGCAGTTTACAGGCAAGAGATTCCAATCTGTAGGCATGACGCTCAACGTTTGGGGCATTATATTTGTAACTCTGTTGTATCTTTCCAGACATTACAAGAAACTGAAGAAATACATACCAGTGCCTGAAGATGAACGATAAACAACACACCCTTGCGTAACATACATCATGTTGAGCGCCCTCAGTACGTTTTCTTCTTGAGACAGATAGCGGGTCCACCACGTACGTAAAACACGGAGGGGAGATTCGAGGCGATCGCGAGGCGATCGACTCGAGCGCTAGGGTTAGGGTTTTGCGAACGGTGGTGGTGTGGATCACGGCGATACGGGAGGGGACGACGGCGTCTCTGAACGTGAGTGCGCCAGGGTGCGGATCTCTCTCCGGTGAGGACGACATGGAGGAGAGGAAGAAAGATGGTGGACCGACGACACGGAAAGCGTCGGTGGCGGCGGGGCAGGGAGCAGCGGTGGCAACAGGGATGACCTCGGGGAGGACGGCAACAACGCCAAAACAGTCAGCACAGAAGGAGACACCGGACAAAGATATGCGGACGCCACTGGGCTCCCATAGCAGATCTGCCTCTGTGTCCCCGGGGATGATGGCAAGACTGGGGGCTTGGCGCTGACGGAGAAAGAGGCTCAAGGCTTCGTCTTCAAGGAGCCTGGGCAGGAGCAGGTCAAAGCGGTGAAGTGGTCGGCGATTGGTAAAGCATTCACCCCCATGCCTATGAATAAGAGTGCCCTAGAGAAATCCATGTGCAGGGCTTGGGGGTTACATAAGGAGGCACAGTTCAAGATCATTGGAAGGAACCTGTTTGCAGTATGGTTTGGCAGCGAGGGAGACTGGAGACATGCCCTAAATAATGGTCCATGGCAATTTGATTTCAATACTCTGGCTCTGAAGGACTACGATGGAGAAACGAGACCATCGGAGATGAAGTTTGACAGTATTGATGTGTGGGTTCGTGTAGAGGATCTGCCCTTGGACAAAAGATCGAAGGCGTTTGGGGAAGCACTTGGAAACTAGCTGGGAAAGATTATTAGGGTTGATGTGGAAAAGGATGGGTTTGCAAAGGCTCGGAGCTGAGATTTAGAGTTAAATTACCAATCTTTGAGCCTCTAGTGAGAGGATTCCTGCTAAAGAAATCAGAGGATGATTTGGAAAAAACTTGGTATGATTTCAAGTATGAGAAAATCCCACACTTTTGTTTCGAATGTGGACGGCTCGTTCATGGTGAGACTGGATGTGTTCCGGCGGTGGATCCTGATCAACAGTGGGGGAGTGGCTCCGAGCATCCCCAGGGCATTCGTGGGGGCCGAAAGAAGGGGATCACCGCGGCCCTTCGGGCAGTGCCAACAGCTTTGGCAGTGTGAGGTCTAGTGAAGGGGAGGGACATCGAAGGAAGCCTGGAACAGTCCGGGATCTTCCAACCAAGCGTAATCTACATAATGAATTTACCACTCCAGCAGCCTCCCGCACTGGCGGGGAGACAATGGGGAGTTATGATCATGATGCTAGGCCCAATGAGCAGCGACACGGGAAGGATGCAGTAAGGGAAAGGGACTTACGGGAAGATCTGGAGAAAAAGAGAGAGCGAGTCCTTCGATCTGAGCTGAGACAGAGACAACATGAAAGGCAGACTGAACTAAGGTTCAGGTATAAGCAGTACGGGCATTGGGATCATGGTGAGGCTGGTACATCGAATTCTTTTAGTGGAAAGGAACGAAAACAAGGGTACTATGTGAGAAAGCCTAGACCAGAGCATAATGGGGAGGAGCGCCCTACTAGCAGCCCTAGACATGAAGGCCCAAGGGATAGGAAGAGGAGGCCGAGGCAGTATTGGGTAGCAAAGGGCGATCTGGACAGACAAGTAGGCAATGACACCTTTGTTAGAGATACAAGGCAGAAAACGTCCTCAGTGTTTGAGCACATCAGGGAGAACAATGATTCAGCGGCGGACCCTGCTAGGAGGCAGGGCCGCCGGGAGCAATGAATATACTAGCCTGGAACTGTCGGGGATTGGGGTTGGACCCGACAGTAGGCGAACTTCGGGACCTGGTTAGGTCACACAACCTAGCGGTGTTTTTTATCCGAAACAAAAAAATCTTCAGGTTCAATGGATAGACTGAAATGGAGCCTAGGCTTCAAGCATGGTGTAGCTGTGAACTGCAATGGGAAGAGTGGGGTTCTTGCTTTGTGGTGGAGAGAACATGTGGAGGTGACAGTGAGGCCTTGGTGCCAGTATTACATTGATGCTCAGATGGTGGTGGACAATGTTACATTTAGATTCACTGGAATCTATGGGGAGCCGAGTGTAGATAAGAGAAAGAAAACGTGGGAAGTGCTTCGTTATCTCTGATCACAAGATAATCTCCCATGGCTTTGTGCGGGGGATTTTAACGAAGCCCTAGTTCAAAATGAGCAGATTGGAGGCAATCCAAGAAATTTGGACCAAATAGCGCAATTTGCTGACTGCTTGTCCGACTGCGGACTCGCAGACCTTGGGTTCTCGGGGTACAAATTCACCTTGGATAACAAGATAGATGGCAGCGAGAACATTCAAGTCAGATTAGACCGAGCCACGTGCGATGTAGAGTTCGCGCAGTTATTCCCGGCGACTGATGTGACTCATATTATGACAGAGGAGTCGGACCATGAGGCGTTAATTGTCAAAGTGCAGGCGGCACAGGCCGTAGCGCACTCTGGAGGACAGCGGCCGTTTCTCTATGAAGCCGCTTGGGCAAGGCACGAGGGATACGAGACCATGGTGGCCAGTGCATGGGCCGAAGCCCATCCAGCCAATCAGGAGGCTGGCGCACTCGGCGCGGCATGCAGTCGCCTCCTTTTCACGTCGAGAGCCATGCACAGGTGGAGCCGCCAAGTCTTTGGCTCAATTAAAAAACAGATCGCTCACCTCAAGGTTCAGTTAGTGGATGCTAAAGAACGGGGCGCTCGGACGGGATACAGACAGGAAGTAAAAGACATAGAGGACCAACTACATGAATTATATGAAAGAGAAGAAGTGTATTACAAGCAAAGATCCCGGATTGATTGGTTAACAGAGGGGGATCAGAACACGAAGTATTTCCAGAATCGCGCTTCACACCGTAAAAGGAAAAACACTATCAAGGCTTTGAGGAGGGATGATGGATCACGGTGCACGGACGATGATGGTATGAGGAAGATGGCTGCTGAGTTCTATGCCAGGTTGTTTGCATCAGAGGGTTCTCGTGATGGCGACATGATTTTGCAGCATATTACCGGGTGCGTCACAGAGGAGATGAATGCAGAGTTGGGGGCACCATTCATGGATGATGAAATCGAGAAGGCGCTTTTCCAGATGGGCCCCACGAAGGCGCCGGGGCCAGATGGGCTGCCGGCCATGTTCTTTCAGAAGCATTGGGCATTAGTAAAAAATGATGTGTGTAACGCTGTTCGTGAGTTCCTTGCCGGGGGTGCAACCCCAAATGGATTTAATGACACAACTCTGGTGCTGATTCCAAAGGTAAGCTCACCGGAGCTGCTTTCACAGTTCCGCCCAATTAGTCTCTGTAATGTCTTATACAAGATTGCCGCGAAAGCACTGGCTAACCGGCTGAAGAGGGTTCTACCTTTTATGATATCGGAGGAACAAAGTGCCTTCGTCCCAGGAAGGTTACTAACGGATAATTTCTTGGTGGCATATGAGTGTGTGCATGCGATAAGAAAGCGGAACCGCAGGAAACATTTATGTGCAGTAAAGCTGGATATGATGAAGGCGTATGACAGAGTGGAGTGGGATTTCCTAGAACAAATGTTACTCAAATTTGGTTTCTCCAGTCACTGGACGGAGATGATTATGAGGTGTGTGAAATCAGCTACCTTTGCGGTCAAGTTCAATGGTGGGCTATCTCACAGGTTTTGCCCGTCTCATGGACTTAGGCAGGGAGATCCCCTTTCCCCCTATCTCTTCCTTTTTTGTGTAGAGGGGTTCTCAGCCTTGCTAAAGAATGCACACAGTAAGAAGGAAATCAAAGGAGTGTCATTTGGATGCACCGGTCCGACTGTTACTCACCTCCTCTTTGCAGATGATAGTGTGGTGTTCTTGGAGGGATCCCGGGATAACTTTGAGGCTCTTCGTGTCATTTTGCAGGAGTATGAAGTGGCATCGGGACAGAAAGTTAACCTTCAAAAATCTGCTATTTTCTTTGGGAAAGGTTGCCCGGATGCATTGAAACAGGAGGTGAAGCAGACTATTGGCATCTCTGAGGAGGCCCTAAGTGAGAGGTATCTAGGGCTCCCCACAGTCGTTGGAAAGTCAAAGGAGGGTACGTTCAAGTATGTTAAGGAGAGTGCTAGAGGGAAAGTAGGCGGATGGAAGGGGCAAGGTCTATCCAAGATGGCGAGAGAGGTGCTTGTCAAGTCGGGCCTCCAATCAACACCAACCTTTACCATGAGCTGTTTTCAACTCACGAAGAAAATGTGCGGGAATCTATCATCTATCTCTGCGAACTTCTGGTGGGGTGAAGCTAATGGTCAAAAGAAGGTACATTGGATTGCTTGGTATAAAATGTGTGTTAGAAAGCATGAGGGCGGTCTCGGGTTTCATGACCCAGAAGCTTTTAACCAAGCGATGCTTGCCAAACAAGCCTGGAGAATACTTCAGGTGCCAAACTCGTTGTGTGCACGAGTATTAAAAGCTAGATACTTTGGGGATGGGTCGATCCTTAATGCAACATGCCCGGATGGCGGTTCCTTCACTTTCAGGAGCATTATTCATGGGAGGAATCTCCTCTTGGATGGGATCATTTGGAGGATTGGGGATGGAACAAGAGTTAAAATACATCATGACAATTGGATACCAAAGAAGGGATGCTTAAGGCCACTGGGCCAGAATTATATACATGGGATCACGAGGGTATGTGATCTACTCAATGATCAAGGCAATGCTTGGGACCACATCAAGGTGCAGTCCATGTTTGCCCCGGACGAGGTGGAAGAGATCCTGCAGATTCCAATTGGGGGGCCAGCCATGGATGACTACTTAGCTTGGAACTTCACCAAAAACAGGGTGTTCACGGTGAGGTCAGCTTACCACTTGAGAATGGCACAGAAACGTCTAAAAGCATGTAGGCCGGAAACTTCATCTCCTGTGGCGGAGCACAAATCTTGGCTGAGCCTATGGGATACTGTAGCGCCGGGCAAGGTTAAAATACATATGTGGCGTCTTATTCGGAATGGGTTGGTTGTGGGCACAGAGCTATAGAGGAGGAAGATCAAGGAGGGAGTTGTTTGCGTTGCCTGTGGGAGGGAGGAGACCAACTATCATAGATTTTGGGGCTGCTTTCACTCAGCAAAATTCTGGAAGATCATGCAGTCGGAATTGGGGGTACCGGTGGTGATCCCACCGGAGTCAGCATGCCCCCAGAGTGCATTATCTAGGTGGCTCATGGAGTGGTTCCCGGCAGCGTCCGATGATGAGAAAGCTGTCTTGGTCCAAGGTGTGTATGCACTCTGGTTAGCCAGGAATAATGCAAGAGAAGGACAGCGGATCAAAGATGCTTCAGCTATTGCGAGAAGAGTTTTCCAGTTAATGGAGGAGTGGCAGTCCATCCATGGTCGAAAATGCAAGCAAGACAACCCTGCTCCGAAGGAAAAATGGCAACCACCTGATCAAGGGTGGGTGAAGGCAAACGTGGACGGAGCTACGTCCAAGGGCGGGGAGATGGGAGGCGTAGGAGTGGTCCTCAGGAACCAGGAGGGCGCGTTCACGGCCGGGGCGTGCCAGGTCTACCCTCGGTGTAAGGATGCAGAGATGGTGGAGTTACAGGCATGCAAAAGGGCAGCACAACTAGCTCAGGAGCTAAATGTTGGAAGCCTACATGTGGAGATGGATTCCCTTGAGATAGTCAGCAAGCTGAACAACAAGGAGAGGGACTTATCTATGCTGGGACCGGTCATAGAAGAGGTTAAGCAACTTTTGGCGTTGAGGGAGGGATGGAAAGTCACTTGGGTTAGACGCTCTGCTAATAATGCAGCTCACTTGTTAGCTAGACATAGTGTGGCAAATAATCTGTGTAAGGTTTGGTTAGCCGAACCCCCGGACTGTATTTTGCAGGCTGTTTCGGACGAGATCCCTGGTTGGGACGTTTAAATAAAGACTATGCGAGCTTCAAAAAAAAGCATGTTGAGCGCCAGATGGACAAAATAGGCTCAGGTGAACAGCGTGACACATCATCAGTTAGAAATAATTCAGGTGTCCCAAAATTCTTTCGCAAAACTCGGTATTTCTACACAGGAAAACTATATCTGTAGCAGCTACATGTGACAACATCTCGGGCTACAAATAGCTTGACAATTGAAATCCCCAATCGTGTGCAGTTGTTTTAATCCAATGCCTTTGATGAATTGGAAGCAGACAACGGTTAAAAATAAATCCAGTTAATCTTTATGATTGAACTCAGTATGTCTCTTAATCATTGCTGCAATCAGTGATAACAAATTCATTCGTTCATGTAGTAGTCTCATGTTTTGCAATTTCGGAACAGAAGGAGTTCAATATGTTTTTCTTATGGATATCAGTTATCTACTAGCACCAAATCCCTTCACTTTACTTAAATTTTGCCATCCTGTTTTTTTTGCATGTGTTTGTAGTAGAATCAACTTCACATCACCGCAAGAGAAGCTAATTTGCTTCTGGGTATGCATCTATCTTTGTACAATATAACAAGTTTACTTAAATTGATTTCAGTATTATATACATGTATACTAAGAGAATGCCAAAATATCCTCATTACCTCATGTCGTGTTGTACGTGTGTTTGCGTGCCAAAGAATTTATGGTCCTCAATGTTAATTTTTGTCCATAACCATACATCTAATTATTGTTGGAATATTGTAATGAAGCTTTGCAGATTGCACAGCTTACTATAGTTGTTTCACTGGTTTGTAACACTTCCTGTAATTTCATTAAGTATGACAGTAACTTCTTATATATTTTGCAACAGTGGTTTACGTGAGCTCAAAAACATCCCACCTCGGTGATAAAATAAATTTTCTTTCATACCTCTTTATTTATCCTTTAGAATATACATGATGAATTTTTAAAGTTTTACACAATAACTTCGCGCAGCAACGCGCGGGGCATTTGTCTAGTTCAAACAGCAACAACAACAACAACAACAACAACAAAAAAGTAGGAAATTTTTTACCTTGTGGGCATTTCATCGAATACCTTGTGCGCGCCGGCCGTCGGCTCAACAAGTGAGCTCGCCGGCGCTTCGGTCATCGCCGCGTCTTTTCGCACACCCTACAAGCTTCTTCTTTGGCCGCCTAGAGGAGCCGTCCGCCACCTTGTTCTTCTTCGCACACACCTTGCCCTTCTTTGCTAGCGCCGCATTTGGGAGCTTCGAGAGGGGGGGCACATGGCTTCACGGCGGGCACCAACGTGATGCCGCCCGCTGCCGAGGTCATCCATGGCACAGAAACGTCTAAAAGCATGTAGGCCGGAAACGTTTAGCGTGGGACGCATGAAAAGGTCGCACGCGATGCCGGTGCTTGGAGGAGCACCGGCGGAGGTGAAGCCAAAGCTCACCACGCTAGGGTTTGCGGCGGCGGCGGCGGAGGGGTCGCGGGTGTAGGAAGGGGTGAGTGGGATGTCGGCGCGTCCGTCCATCGGGCGAATTCGCGAGCGGCGACACGAGCGGGGCAAAAGCGGCCCGCGGAGAGGGTGCGGCGCGGGCGCTCGAATGTGCAACACGCAGAAGTGGGCGCATGAAATAAGCGGGGCGCGTTGCCATTTCGGCCCGCGCGCTGAACTACTTATGTCGCGCGCGCGGTTTTTGCGTCTCCACTGGAACTCCCGGTGCGGTTGCGCGCGCAAAAAAAAAACACAAATTTTCCAGCGCGGCGCTTATATAGCGCGACTGTTGGATATGCTCTAATAAACAATATGTTGTGGCTGCGTTAGGGATTTCTTTAGGGATTTTTGGCCGAAGGGGTGGGATGGGTGAAAATTTGGGTGGATAAGGGTGGAATTTACCTAGTGCCTACTGATTTTAGAGTCCATGTGTAAGGACATTATGGGTAAGGCGTGTAATGAGCGTGGTAATGCTATCCCATCCTCATCCCTGTCTTGCGCGTTGGGTAAGGTATTTGACCCACCAACTTTCCCATGGGTATTAAATCTGGCACATCCTCGCCCCTTAATAGAGTAATTACCCATGGGCATGCGGGTAACGGTTAACCATTGCCGGCTTGAAGTAGGGGGAACACGGCCGCGTCTTGAATCCCATGAGCCGGTCCCTGTCCCATGTCCTACTCTACTTTGTCGACGACCGGACCAACTTTGAGGGGCATAGCTGGCCGCCGGACATGGGCACGGCGGAGCGGTAACGAAACCAGGAATTTGCTCATGGGTATTCATTGTAAAAAAGGCAATGCAATAGACAAAAAACTCAAATGTCCAAGTAATTATTTCACTGGAACTAGATCAGGAGCAACTGACACTAGTAGAAAAGGGGGCAATGGTCCAGGCCGGGTCAGCCCATTAGTCCCGGTTCAATCCAGAACCGGGACCAATGGGGGCATTGGACCCGGTTCGTTAGCCCCGGGGGCCGGCCGGGCCACATGGGCCATTGGTCCCGGTTCGTCTGGACCTTTTGGTCCCGGTTGGTGGGACGAACCAGGACCAATGTGCATTGCTCCTGGCCCACCACCATTGGTCCCGGTTCGTGGCCTGAACCGGGACCAAAGGCTTCCCTTTAGTCCCGGTTCAAGCCACGAACCGGGACCAATTAATTGCCTATATATACCCCTCGCCCGTGATCAGAGCACTCTCACTGCTCTATTTTTTGTGGCCGGCGAGGAGACAGCCTTGTGGTGCTCTAGCTCACCTCCTATGCACACGAGGTGTTCGATGGAATGCCCGAGCCACACTACTTAAGCTTTCTCCTCTCCAAGCTCGACCTGCAAGCTCCATTTTCCTTAATATTTGTCTAGGTTTAGCGGTCTGTCATGTCCCGTCCCCGTCTTTACTTCCGTCGATCGCTCGCGCCGATCTCACCGCCGGCACCACCGTGGTGAGCCTCTTGTTCTTATCTTCTTTCTGAAAGGAAAAATAAATTCTTACTTGTATGTTTATATAGATACTTGTATAATTTTCTTACTTTTATTATTGCATCTTATATAGTGCGCTGGTTTTGGTATCCGCCCCCGTCGGCCCTCGTCCTGTCTATGATTCGGATTTGGTATATATTATCTTTTCATAATTAACTATTGGTTCATCTATTGTTTATGACAATTATGCCGACCAACGTGCCATAGATTTTATTTATCTAGGAGGTTGTTGAACCGGAAATTCCAACTGACCCTATTGTCGAGAGGTTAAATTTAGTTGAAGAAGAAACAATTTCTTGAAGGAAAAAATTAGAAAAATTGAGGAGAAGAAGATGATATTGGAGTTGCATGTTGCGGATGTCGTGGATGATCACAAGATCAAGATGGATGCAATGCGCTTGAAGATTGGAAAGATTAGAAAATGTGCCATTCATACCGAGGCTTGGTATCATTATGCCGTTGGATCAGTTGTTACATTGGTTGCGATTATGGTCGCATTTGTTTTCGCATTGAAATGTATTACATAGTTTCAATGTATGGTTTAATTAATTTAGATGCTCTGCAGAGCTTTATGTTGTTAGATGAGAACTATGTATGTACTTTGGTTTTAATGTGATGATGAACTTCTATTAATTTGGACACTTAATTATCTATTCATGATGTTCTGTAATGATTTTTGACACACTTAATTATATATAATGCATGCAGATGAACCGGCAATGGATGTACGGTTCAAGACACACCTCCGAGTACATTAAGGGCGTGCACGAATTTCTTGAAGTGGCTGAGGCAAACAAGCAGAATGGTTTTATGTGTTGTCCATGCCCTATATGTGGGAATACGAAGTCTTACTTTGACCGGAAAATCCTTCACACCCACCTGCTTTACAAGGGTTTCAAGCCACACTATAATGTTTGGACGAGGCACGGAGAAATAGGGGTTATGATGGAAGACGGCGAAGAAGAAAAGTATGATGACAAGTATGTGCCCCCTGAATACGGTGATGCTACTGAAGATCAAGAGGAACCAGACGATGTGCACGATGATGCTGCAACAGGCGAAGTTGCTGAAGATCAAGAGGAACCGGATGATGTGCCCGATGATGATGATCTCCGCCGGGTCATTGTCGATGCAAGGACGCAATACGAAAGTCAAAAGGAGAAGCTGAAGATCGATCACATGTTAGAGGACCACAAAAAAGGGTTGTACCCCAATTGCGAAGATGGCAACACAAAGCTCGGTACCGTACTGGAATTGCTGCAGTGGAAGGCAGAGAATGCTGTGCCTGACAAAGGATTTGAAAAGCTACTGAAAATATTGAAGAAGAAGCTTCCAAAGGATAACGAATTTCCCGATAGTACATACGCAGCAAAGAAGGTCGTATGCCCTCTAGGATTGGAGGTGCAGAAGATACATGCATGCCCTAATGACTGCATCCTCTACCGCGGTGCGTACAAGGATTTGAACGCATGCCCGGTATGCGGTGCATTATGGTATAAGATCAGACGAGATGACCCTGGTGATGTTGACGGCGAGCCCCCCAGGAAGAGGGTTCCTGCGAAGGTGATGTGGTATGCTCCTATAATACCACGGTTGAAACGTCTGTTCAGAAACGGAGAGCATGCCAAGTTGATGCGATGGCACAGTGAGGACCGTAAGAAAGACGGGAAGTTGAGAGCACCCGCTGACGGGTCGCAGTGGAGAAAAATCGAGAGAAAGTACTGAGATGAGTTTGCAAGTGACCCAAGGAACGCATGGTTTGCTTTAAGTGCGGATGGCATTAATCCTTTCGGGGAGCAAAGCAGCAATCACAACACCTGGCCTGTTACTCTATGTATGTATAACCTTCCTCTTGGATGTGCATGAAGCGGAAGTTCATTATGATGCCAGTTCTCATCCAAGGCCTTAAGCAACCCGGCAACGACATTGATGTGTACCTAAGGCCATTAGTTGAAGAACTTTTACAGCTGTGGAATGGAAACGGTGTACGTACGTGGGATGAGCACAAACAGGAGGAATTTCACCTAAAGGCGTTGCTGTTCGTGACCATCAACGATTGGCCCGCTCTCAGTAACCTTTTAGGACAGACAAACAAGGGATACCACGCATGCACGCACTGTTTACTTGACACCGATAGTATATACGTGGGAAGCTGCAGGAAGAATGTGTACCTGGGCCATCGTCGATTTCTTCCGACCAACCATCAATGTCGAAAGAAAGGCAAGCATTTCAAAGGTGAGGCAGATTACCGGAGGAAGCCCACCATGCGTACTGGTGATCACGTACTTGCTATGGTCAATGATTTACACATAATCTTTGGAAAGGGTCCCGGCGGACTAGCTGTTCCGAGTGACGCTGGGGGACACGGACCCATGTGGAAGAAGAAATCTATATTTTGGGACCTACCCTACTGGAAAGACCTAGATAACGCTCTTCGATCGATGTGATGCACGTGACGAAGAACCTTTGCGTGAACCTGCTAGGCTTCTTGGGCGTGTATGGGAAGACAAAAGATACAACTGAGGCACGGGAGGACCTGCAACGTTTGCATGAAAAAGACGGCATGCCTCCAAAGCAGTATGAAGGTCCTGCCAGCTATGCTCTTACCAAAAAAGAGAAGGAAATCTTCTTTGAATGCCTGCTTAGTATGAAGGTCCCGACTGGCTTCTCGTCGAATATAAAAGGAATAATAAATATGTTAGAGAAAAAGTTTTAGAACCTAAAGTCTCATGACTGCCACGTGATTATGACGCAACTGCTTCCGGTTGCATTGAGGGGGCTTCTACCGGAAAATGTCCGATTAGCCATTGTGAAGCTATGTGCATTCCTCAACGCAATCTCTCAAAAGGTGATCGATCCAGAAATCATACCAAGGCTAAGGACTGATCTGGTGCAATGTCTTGTCAGTTTCGAGCTGGTGTTCCCACCATCCTTCTTCAATATCATGATGCACGTCCTAGTTCATCTAGTTGACGAGATTGTCATTCTGGGCCCCGTATTTCTACACAATATGTACCCCTTTGAGAGGTTCATGGGAGTCCTAAAGAAATATGTCCGTAACCGCGCTAGGCCAGAAGGAAGCATCTCCATGGGCCATCAAACAGAGGATGTCATCGGGTTTTGTGTTGACTTCATTCCTGGCCTTAAAAGATAGGTCTCCCTCAATCGCGGTATGAGGGGAGACTGACTGGAAAAGGCACGCTTGGAAGGGACTCAATAATATGCAGGGACGGTATTCTTGGTCTCAAGCACGCTACACAGTTCTACAAAACTCTACCTTGGTGACCCTGTATGTCGATGAACACAAGAACAGTCTGCGCTCCAAACACCCGGAGCAGTGCGACGACTGGATTACATGTGAACACATCACGACTTTCAGCAGTTGGTTGGAAGCACGTCTCAGAGGTGACAACACTGTTTGTGATGAGCTGTACTTGTTGTCTAGGGGACCATCTTCGACTGTTACGATTTGGAAAGGATACAAGATAAATGGGAATACATTTTACAGGATTGACCAAGATCAAAAGAGCACCAACCAAAACAGCGGTGTCCGCTTTGATGCAACAACCGAGAGGGGAAAGGACACATATTATGGTTACATAGTGGACATATGGGAACTTGACTACGGACATGATTTTAAGGTCCATTTGTTTAAGTGCAAATGGGTCAATCTGTCAGGAGGCGGGGTACAGGTAGACCCACAGTACGGAATGACAACAGTGGATCTGAAAAATCTTGGGTACACTGACGAACCGTTCGTCCTAGCCAATGATGTGGCACATGTTATCTATGTGAAGGACATGTCTACCAGACCGAGAAAAAAGAAAAGATAACGAAGCGAATACATCATACGATGAGCCAAAGCGCCACATAGTTCTTTCAGGAAAAAGGGACATCGTGGGAGTGGAGGGCAAGACAGACATGTCTGAAGATTATGAAAAGTTTCATGAAATTCCTCCCTTCAAAGTCAAGGCTGACCCCAGCATCCTGATAAACGATGAAGATTATCCATGGTTACGGCGCAATAAGCAAATGACACAAGCGAAGAAAAAGTGAAGACTTTCTCCCGCAACTATTATGATGATACCATGCCAACATTGTAACACACGAGTATGATACCATTGTCCGTTTTGTACATGCACATGCTATGTGGGTGAATTTATGATACCATGCCAACTTTCAACTTTTTCATAGTTCATTTGAAAGTTTATAATTTTTCTAAAACTAAAAGCAAAAAGAATTAAAAAATACAGCAAAAAACAAAAGAAAATAAATAATGCAGAAAACAAAACAAAAAACAATTAAAAATAGCAACAATAAGTATTTTGTTGTAAGCAGAAACAAAATAAAATAAGTAAAGCAAGAAAGAAAACAAAAATACAAAAAAAGTGTTTTCAAATTTGAAAACTAATGGCACTAACAGAAAGTTTATAATTTTTCTAAAACTAAAAGCAAAAAGGATTAAAAAATATAGCAAAAAACAAAAGAAAATAAATAATGCAGAAAACAAAACAAAAAACAATTTAAAATAGCAACAATAAGTATTTTGTTG
>NC_041393.1:615566981-615568039 GCF_002162155.2 Triticum dicoccoides | reverse complement strand
TAATGGCACTAATAGAAAGTTTATAATTTTTCTAAAACTAAAAGCAAAAAGAATTAAAAAATACAGCAAAAAACAAAAGAAAATAAATAATGCAGAAAACAAAACAACAAAACAATTAAAAATAGCAATAATAAGTATTTTGTTGTAAGTAGAAACAAAATAAAATAAATAAAGCAAGAAAGAAAACAAAAAAACAAAAAAAGTGTTTTCAAATTTGGAAACTAATGGCACTAACAGAAAGTTTATAATTTTTCTAAAACTAAAAGCAAAAAAGAATTAAAAAATAAAGAAAAAAACAAAAGAAAATAAATAATGCAGAAAACAAAACAAAAAAACTGGAAAACAATTAAAAATAACAACAATAAGTATTTTGTTATAAGTACAAACAAAATAAAATAAATAAAGCAAGAAAGAAAACAAAAAAAATGCCTCCTACTGGGCCCCCACGGCCTGAATACGACTAGGAACCCTACCATGGGCCAGGATTCAGACCCGTAGTAGGCCCAGAAGGCCCATCAGGCAAAGCAGTAGCAATTAGGCCCGCAAGCCTACGGTGGAGAGGACCTCGAGAGGGGTGCTGCAGTGGGGCTTATAAACCACGGCGTGCCCCTCTCAACTAGCGAGATGGGACTTAACTTTGACCCCGACGCGGGCAGCACAGGGCCCTCTGGTCCCGGTTGGTGGCACCAACCGGGACTAAAGGGGGGGGGGGTATTGGTCCCGGTTGGTGCCACCAACCGGGACCAAAGGCCGCCGCTTCCCGCCCTTTAGGCTGCCGAAAAAGAGGCCCTTGGTCCCGGTTGGTGGCGCCAACCGGGACTAAAGGGGGCATTGGTCCCGGTTGGTGCCACGAACCGGGACCAATGCTCGTGGTATATATACAACACTTGGGAAAATTTCACGAACCCATTGCCAGTTGCCCCCGGCCCGCCCGACGACGCCGAGCTCATCGACGCCGCCAGGCTGCCCAGATCGACGCCGTCGCCGCCCCTGCCCCATCGTCGCCCCTGCCCCGTTGCCGCCAGCCGCTGCCCCGACGCCGCCCGCCGGCCTCCCCC
>NC_041393.1:615557980-615566406 GCF_002162155.2 Triticum dicoccoides | reverse complement strand
CTGCCCCGGCCCGCCGTGGTCGTCGCCGACGCCCTCGCCGCCGCCGCCGTCGGCCTCGCCGGCCGCCCCCGTTGTGAGCCGCCGCCCCGTCGAGGCTCTGTGTTCAGTGCTTTTTTTTCATACATATACATGTGTATTTTTTTCATTGCATTTTTTTCATATATATAATTAATGTATATATGTATGTGGTAGCTATATGATGAATGGATGTGGCTATGTATGTATGAATATAATTAATGTTCATAACATTTTTTTGTTTATATATGTTTTTTCATATATGTATTAATTTTTTATTTAGGTTGTTAGTAGATAGATTTTAGGTTAGTGCATTTTAATTAGGTTAGTGTAGAGGAAAAAGTAAAATAAGAAAAAGGAAGAAAAGAGGAAGAAGGAAGAAGGAAGAAGAAGAAGAAAAAGAATGAGAGGAAAAAGGAAAATAAGAAGAGAAGAAAGGAGAAGAAGAGGAGAGGAAAAGAAGAGGAGAAATAAATAAGAAGAAGAAAAAAGAAGAAAAAGAAGAGGAGAAGAAGAAAGGAATAGAGGAGAAGAAGAAAAAATAGAAAAAAAAATTCTATTTTTTCTTCTTCTCCTCTATTCCTTTCTTCTTCTCCTTTTTTTTTCTTCTTTTTTTTCTTCGATCTTCTCCTCTATTCCTTTCTTCTTCTCCTCTTTTTATTTCTTCTTCGTTTTCTTATGTTTTATCGGGTCTGTCGCCATCAGGCTGCTCGCCTTCGCCCTCGGCGTCCCCTCGAGATAACTTCGACATGAGGGGCGGTCGATATATATACCCCCTCTCGACCGTGATAACCTAGCTATACAACGGCAGCACCCGCCTCGGCCCTCTCGCTTGACCAAAACTCTCGAGGCCACCCAAATTTACCAAGTTAAAAGAGCGTTGTCGTCGAGGCCACCCCAAACCCTTGAAGCGTTGTGTCGAGGCGATCCTAAACCCTAGAGAAGCAGCATTGAGGCCACTAACATGATTCCTTATTGTGATTAGCTAGCTAGTTCTACGTTTGCCACTAATATATATCCATCTGTACCATGTTTGAATAATAATTGTCATGTTGTAAATATTTGCAAAAACTATGGAGCACTACCGAGACGAAGCAACAGAAGCGATGTTGGGGGAGATGATCGCAGAAGGAACTGATGTCATTGCGTCATTTTTCAACGACGTCGTTGGTCAGGAAGAAGGACTGGGTGAAGAAGAGGGCTATGTTCATGATGGCTCCGGCCCATTAATGCCGTTACAAGAAGAGGGCTATGTTCATGATGGCTCCAGTGATGACCCAATGGAGGTACAAGAAGGAGACCGTGCTGACTGCTCCGGTGACCGAACCGAGTCCGCCCAGGTATATATATATTAGTTAAGCCCGTGCTGACTAGCTAGTTAATTGGTGCATCCATTGTTTTGGTATATGTACACATATTAATTACTCTCGTCTTTCTTCCTTTTAATTTCTAGCCCTCCGGATCGAGCACAACTTTGGTAAGGAGACGAGGCCCAAAAAAAAGTTGAGCTCGGATGAAAGGTTTGAGATCATAGAAATCGCGCCCGACGGCGAACCGATTGAACCCATCCGGACAAAGCGCACATTTTCTGCTCAGTGCGGGGTTCTTGTTAGGGACAAGATCCCGATCAGCATCCAGCAATGGTATAAGCCTAAGGACGACCCTGAGGTGTCTTATGTCAATGATATGCATAAAGAAGATCTTTGGACTCAGCTGAAGGCAAATTTCACCCTACCGCCAGAGGAGGATCCGGAGAAGCCAGTTAAAGAGCAATTAATCAAGTCTTGTGCTCTTAAGAAGATGGCAACCCTATTCAGGAGGTGGAGGAAAGAGTTGAACCATTTTGTCGAAAAAAAAGACACCAGAATTCATCGGCAAATATGAGAAGATCAAAGATCACTGGCCCGCATTTGTGGCCCACAAGACATCGAAAAAGAGTAAGAAGATGTCGGCGACGAACAAGGAAAATGCTGCGAAGAAGAAGCTTCACCATCACACGGGGTCAGGTGGCTACCTCAAAGCCCGGCCTAAGTGGTGGAAGGAGGAGAATGATCTGCTTGAAAAAGGGATCAGCCCAGAGACAATGAGATGGCCAGACCGTTGCCGGACTTGGTTCTTCGGGGCTGGCAGAACCTTGGACCCTGTAACAGGGATGTGCCATTGGACAGACGAGCAACTGGAAATACCAGTCAAGAACCTTCGACACTATATCAATGCAACATAGAAAGGGACGTTCGTACCAGACAAGGAGAAGGATGATCTCACAATGGCCCTCGGGAATCCCGAGCACCCTGGACGGACATGAGGCACGCCAGGCTCCATTTCGTGGAAGGTTGGTTTTCCGGACGCAGGGGGTTACAAAACCCACGAGAGGAGGAAGAAACTGGAGCAGGGCCAACTGCAGGCGCTGCACGAAAGGGTAATGGGACTAGAGGAATGAGAAGAGGAACGAGAAGCAGCAGATCGCAGCAAACGACCTGCCGAAGCTTCCCCCGAAGCTACCCCGCCATCTCAGCGGAGAAGCAGCATGGCTTCCACCGAGCTGCTTCAGCCGTAGCATGTCTTGACGGCTCCTGCCAGCTATCCCGTGGATGCTATCATGGAGTCTCAACATTGCCACATTATGGCGCGATGGATGAATTTGAAGGTCAAGGCGGCTGTTGGCTCTGTTTATCCTACTGGATCCGGAGCAACTTATCACTGCCGACCGATTCCAGAAGGATATGCTAAGGTGATGGTGGATGAAATAACGGAGGGATTTGAGGACCTCCTGCTTGACCACCCTATCGGTGAAGGGGAGACTAGGCTGGGTTCTGCTCTGAAGACTCCATGCCTATGGCGGAAGGAGCTCATCAACCTTCCGAACTGGACGCCTCCGCCGCCTCCTCCTCCTCCGGCGAGTCAGGGCACTCCGCCTCCTCCACCGCCTCCTCCTCCGGCGAGTGACGATCAGGGCACGCGTGGCGGCACTCCGCCTCCTTCTCCGGCGCGTGGCGGCACTCCGCCTCCTTCTCTGCCTGCGCCGGTGCTCCCGAGCAGCCAGCATCCTCCTCCTTCTCTGCCTCACCAGCAAGGGCAGAAGAGACCCGCCGCTGCCCCGGCTGCTCCAGCGCGTCGTACTCCTTATCCTCCGCCTCGTAAGCAAGCACGAAAGAAGACAGACGCCGCAACCGCTCCGTCTGCTCCGGCGTCTAGCAGCACAACCAGAGGCGGGAGGCAATACAGATACGGTCCACCTATCAAGCCTCTAGAGAAGTTACCGTACAAGAGGAACGAGGAGGAAAACGATACGATTGTGCGGACCCACGTGAAGGAGTTCTTTGAAGGGGTGAAAGCAAAGAGACATCCACCTCCGGAGGAGAAGGTAGATCCGGTGAAAGCAAAACGCACTATCGATGCCCGGAGGAAACCACCAAAGTCTCCGCCGAGAACCAACTATGAGCGCATTACTGAACAGACATATCTCCAAGCCCAGCGGTCGGGAACTACTGTCAGTGCTAAAAAGTTAAAAGAACGAGCAAAGGGGAAAAATTGCCCAGCTCGGCGAACAAGCACAGCAATCGTGCCCCCCGCTCAATGTGTCTAATGCTCCGGGGATGGTGGCCGGTTATGGCAATCTTGCAGATTACCTGCCTGACAAGCGGGGCTACTCTCAAAGACAATATGAAGTGCGTAAGCAATAATATTCACAATTTCATTTTATTACACCATCATTTCTGTTGAGTTTCATTCATATATATGTATTAATTAACCCCATTCTTCAAATTAGACGTGGCAGATGCGGAATGAACTCCTAGAACCAGATCGCATGAAAGCAATTCAAGAGGAATTGGCGGGATTCTTTCTTGACCACGTCATCAATAAAGCCGGAGAATACCATGTGCAAATTGATTTCAATTGCTAGGGGATTGTAATTAAGAGATCTTATACATATTGTACATGTATGTAGCCAGTAGCATCGGATACATGATATTCGAAAACTTGTTGTTCGACCAATCTCTCGGAGGAGAGGTTGATCGATCACTTCTCTCGGTATGCATGACGGACTTGTGTACTCAATGGTTCTCTCGATCACTTATGTATATGTAGTACGTAGCGTCGACCAAGCACGGACATAAGAGAGGACACTTCTCTCTATTAATTAGCTAGCTAACACAATATATGAAACACCTAAATTAACCCCCCAAAACCCCCAACCCCCTCCTTTAAAAAAAAACAAAAACCACAGCCACTGGAAGGCTGACGCGTGGATGCCTTTTGGTCCCGGTTGGTACCACCAACCGGGACCAAAGCCCCCCTGACTGGCTCGGCGCACAGGGCCACGTGGAGGCACATTGGTCCCGGTTTGTGTTTGAACCGGGACTAATGGGTGGAGGTATTTGTAACGACCCATTAGTCCCAGTTCATGAACCGGGACTAAAGGCCCTTATGAACCGGGACTATTAGGTGTTTTTCTACTAGTGTGAGTCCGCCGCCCTGCAGTCTTGGTAGTGCGAACGGCACCGGAGGAGGAGGACAGGGCGAGAGGTCGTGCGGTGGTGCGGGCAGCAGGTTTTTCTTTTGTGAGCGGGGGTTAGCGAATACCGATCGATGGAATGTGAGCTGCTTAATGCGTGGCTTGTAGCCTTAAACACTGAAGAATTAAGGGTCATTAGATCTTGATGATGGATGAGTGTGATTGTTTGAATCTGCCTCCTCTCTTCCTTTTATAGGGATAGTAGAGTAGTAGATAGATGCATCAACCACTTAAACGCCATCCACCGAACAACCGCCATCCAAAGCAGAAACACCCCACACTTGACGCTCGGTCCATCGAGCGCAGCACAGCCAGAACAAACATATATTTTTTAGTTCGTTTTCAATTATTAAAAAATACAAATACTAGCATTTTTCAGTCAGTTAACAGTACGAACAGTCAGTTAAGACTACGAAAAACATTTTTCAGCCTGTTTGCATTATACAAATAGCATTTTATACTGAATGCAAATCATCAACATTTTTTTAGTCAGTTAGGGCATCTTCAACACGGACCCTCAAATCACATGCATTCGTCTGAACAGCATGGTTCGACTGTGTTTTGCCGTCCAACACAGTCTCGCATCCGTCCGCCGACCGGTCCGGAAGTTGGTGAAGTGTGCCTTGCCGGATTAGGTTCCTCGGCAACTGAGTTGGTTTAATGGAGGGAGGTGGACGAACGGGCGTCGTTTGAATGTGGAGAGAAGACGTGTGCACTAGGATGTGGCGGGGCGGCGCTCTCGAGCGGCACGTCGCTTCAATGTCAGCTCTAGTGAGGGGTCGCATCTGCTTTGGGGCGACATGAATGCAACACAAACAATCTGGAGCGATGCTAACCGCTTCGGGCGAGAAAAGATGCGAGCGAGGGAGAGGGTTTTGGGTGGGCCAGGGTTCCTGGACGTGTGCGCGGCAGCGGTCCGGATACTCGCAAAGCCCCCTTCCAGTTTGCTTCTAGTTTGCGGAAAAAGGACGTTCAGACCAGTCCGCGGACAGATGTAGGACTATGTTGGATGGCAAAACATGTTCGAACCATACTATCCCGGATGTATGCGTGCGATTTGAGGGTCCGCATTCGAACCGTGCTATCCGTACATATGCATATGCATGCGATTTGGAGGTCCACATTGAAAATATCCTAACTGACTGAACAATGCTAATCACTGTTGGCGTATAAATGTATTGCCTAGTCTCTTTCATTGGATCGGTCTTTTGATTGCATTGATCAGAGCATACACTTCTACATGGTATCAGAGCCAGGAGGCCTTGAGTTCAAGACCTTGCCAACATAGTATTAAAAAGCAATTCTGCGGCCTACATAAATCTCACGTCTAAGGGCTAAATAAACCTAAACGTAAGGGGGATGTTGAAATATATTGCCCGCTTCACTTTATCAGTTCGGACTTTTGGATGAGTTGACTAAAGCATGAATTCAATATAGTATCAGAGCTTCCTACGCCAACACCCAGCCGCGCAACTCTGGTGGCTCCGGCTCCGGCCCCCACAACGGCTCCCTCGTACCCAACACCGACGGTTCCAGCAACTCCAACACCGGTGGCAACAATCATCGCCGCAACAATAGGAACACCACTGGTGGAGCAAAAACCCAGCCGTACTGGCCCTCGCGCAACCACCCATAGCCTGGCTCCATAAAGATATCGCCCGGGCATGCCCCGCGTTCGTCCAGCCAGGGTCTCTCGGCCCCCTCCCAATGGGTGTTCCCCCAGGCATTCATCGTCCCACACCCGTTGTTGCTCCCGCCAGCTGCATCAACGACGCCATGGTTTCGCTCACTCTGCACTACGCCATCGTCAGCAACCACACCTACAACGCCACCATCCTACTGGGATCAACAACAGCTGCTCCAAGCCTTCAACACCAGTCATTTGATGCCACCATCCTCCAACGAGTTGGACATGGACACTGGGGAATCTACGCACATGACCTCTGATCCTGGTATACTTTCTTCTGTCTCGCCTCTTTCTTCCGCCGCACACCCTCCCGTAGTTGTGGGAAACGGGTCCTTTCTCCCCGTCACAACAGTAGGACACACCTCTTTGCATACACCAACTTATTCTTTTCATCTCAACAAGGTCCTTGTCACTCCTTACGTAATAAAAAAAATTAGTTTCCATATTTGCTAGGATTGTATGTTAGGCATATCTCAACCAAGTCGGTTGCACCCTGTACATCTATATATTTCCTGCCAATCAATATAATCAGTACATTGTCTCCTATATGCGCTAACATGGTATCAGAGCCAAGTGATCTTGAGTTCAACACCCGGCTGGCGCAATTAAATTGCAACCCACTTTCGGTCTATGTTTAGACCGGAGGAAGCCACACGTGAGAGGGAGTGTTAACGGATAAATGTATTGCCTAGTCTCTTACATAATATCGGTCTTTTGGTTGTAGTGGCTAGATCATGCACTTCTAGAATGACTTAGGTACAATGCCATTTCTATAACGCATACAGGCTGCAAATTGCTTTTTGTATTCTTAACTGATCGGGCGTACAGTTAACTGACTGAACTAATGATTGAAAACGAGCTGAAAAACTGAGGTTTGTTTCGGTTGTGCTGCGCTGGATGGGAGTGTCAAGTGTGGGGTGTTTTTGCTTTGGATGGCTGTTGTCTGTTGGATAGTGTTTAAGTGCCTGATGCATAGCCGCAAGTTGCAGCGTGATTGGGCAAGTCACATGACCTCTGTCCCTGGTTCGTGTTGTGTGTGGCGTTGACTAGAGTGCTGCACGCAGTCGGGTGACGGGTGGGCTGCTCTCAGGTGCTCTCCCGCTTTGGGCTTCAAATTGTGGCCTGGTTAACTGCTTGTGGGATGTATAAGTGTATATATAAATTATTGTTTTGCCAAAAAATTGGGTATTCCATGGAATTCCGAGGAATGCTCCTTCCGCCGCCACTGTGGCGGAGTCAGATGAGCTCTGTTTAGATTAGGTTTTATGTTGCATGTAATAGTATAGATTTGAGGTTTCTAAATTGAGGTTTTCGGTTATGGAAGAGATTATTTGAGGATTGACCGGTCACTGTCCGCGGACGCACCTGGACGCGTCCACGGGGGTTGATGGGTCGAATTTGTTGTATCCGGCTGTACATGCTCTTAGAACATAAATCGGTACTATCCCTAAAACAATTTTGCAGGAATTCGAAAGTCCCGGTAGAACATATTCGTTATAATTTGTACAACTAATTTAAAAACAATCTTGTGTTACCAAATTCATCAACACAACGGAGTTCATACGTAGCTAACACATAGATGAAACTACAAATTAAACCTAGAGAGTGGCTCAATTGTCGAGGCCAAGGTATAACTTCTCCGCTAACTTGCGGCAAGCGATGGCGTAGGTGAGGAGCTCCGCATCCGCCTCCCAGCACCTCATGGTTTGTGGGAGACCTCGTGGAGGTCGTTGAAATGGGTCCACGCGCTCTACCTGCCGCTGCGGAAGAGGCAGTCGCGTTTGTGTGCCTGCTTAGACAGCCACGGCTCGACCGCGGGCCAGTTGGAGTGGGCAGCCTCTGTGTCGTGTCAAGCGAGCTTGTGCGACTGTGACCCGCGACTGCTAAGGCACGGCGTCTTCGCACTTCGTAGTCAGACCGTCAAAGTTGACTTCCACCGAAAACGATACCTACCTCTCATCGAAACATCGGGACACCTTCGCCTTTATCAGTTATCTCCGAATTAATCATGCGATTGTGTGGTTTTCAATACAGTCTTCTTTATAAACCGCACCACTATATTCTTCTTAATGAAATTGTAGGAGCACCTTGCCCTCTTGACAAGGTTCCATCACAAAATAATCATTCAAAGGCCACCGGAGAAATCAGCCATGCTCGAGAAAACAATCGGTCGAGTCGAACCTAAAATTTGTGTTAATTCTGTTTCAA
>NC_041393.1:615547496-615557610 GCF_002162155.2 Triticum dicoccoides | reverse complement strand
TCATATATATGGAAATAATGTTGGGGTGCTTTTTTATGCGTTACATAATTCATCTGACAACAATGGTTAATGGGAAATAATCAAAGAACTTGAAGGAGATGAAAGCAACTTTGATGAATAACCATTTCATTAATAAAAAAATGGGTAGGCACACAATTGAGGAATTGAAGAAACTCATTCTCCTTCCATTAAAGCCATAACATGGAGGCGCAGTGGATCCTGGCCCTTACCGGCGGGAGGGCTCATTTAGGTGTTTTCTTGAGTTTCATTATGGTTTTTGTTCTGTTCAAGAAGGCAAGACGGCAGTTGTTTTCTAAAGTTGGAATAAGGTTCACCTTAGTCCCCGTGCCGGCGGTGCGTCTAGCGTCGGAGGAGGATGTGTGGAGGTGTGTCTTCGACGGATATCACAAGATTTGGCGGCGTTTGTCTTCAGTGGATCCTCTTGGATCCCGTCTTTGTTTGTCTACATTCGTGTCTCTATAGTTTGGATCCCTCCGATACATGCTTCTCTTCATCGGCAACAGTTGCTATCCTGATGCGCTGGTCATGTGGGACTTTAGCACGATGATTTTCTGGCTGTCTACTGCAATAAGGTTTGCCCGGTTCCGACGAGAGAAGAGTGACGACGGCGGTGCGCCATCGGCTCGTTCCAGTGTTTGTAGTCGTCGCTAGATGGTCAACATACCTGGATGTAATTTTTAGTTCCAGTGTTCTTTCACTACCTTGATAGTTGATGAGTAGATCGAAAGCTTTTTCAAAAAAGGAAAAGAAAAACAATTACAATGATATGTTCATACAAAATGCACCTGAAGCAATTCATCGATGGATGAACTTACATCATCAATCAGTCGAATGAATGCTACCCTCCAGAGAAACATAAGCAAATCTGAAGAAAGCTAACTATATCTACAAGCCTACAAGGGAATGATGCACTACACAAACTTCTTAGTAGTATAACCATGCGACGCCCTTGCTTGGGTCTATCACTCTAGCTTGTGCTCCATGTACAGCTTGTGCCTGCACATCGGGCACCTAAGGCTCTCCATGAGGGCGCGCTCCAAGCACGCGCCATGGAAGACGTGCGGCAGCTTGCCGCACCCGGGCCACGCGGCGAGGTCGTCGCCCTCCACCTCCAGCAGCTGCAAGCAGACGGGGCAATCCTCCCCAGCGACGTCTACCCTCCTCCGCTTTGCCGGCCGCTCGTCTGGGTCTGCTAATTCGCCTTCCGCGCCGCACCGTACCGGCTCCGGCAAGTGCAATTCCATGCCGATGAAGCGCTCGGGCCATGGGCCCGCCACCATGCTCTCGAGAGCGTTGTACATGTGCCCCATGCTCGCCGGCGTGTAGTCCGCCCGCTGGAGGTTGCCCACGTCCACGAACACCTCGATGCGTCTTGCTCCCGGCGGGACGCTCACCTGCGACGTCAAGCGAGACCATAGCTCGCGGAGCTTCCTGCTCTCCTCAAGCTGCTTGCTCCTCTCAAGCTTTTCGCTGAAGAAACCGGGGTATATCAGCAGGGCCAGAGACGATCCGGCCCACGCCAGCGACCTCGCCGCGTGGTCGCCGGTGGCGATGAACCGTAGCTGGTGCTCCGTCGGCCACCCTCGCCGTTCCACGCCGTCCGGTGATGCCCTGAAGCGGGTGTAGCGGTAGATCACCAAGATCTGCTTGCTGTGGTCTCCGCCTTGGCTCTCCACGGCGGCGACCCGCATGACGCCGACCGTGCTCTCGGCGCAGGCGAACCGCGGCGCCGAACCTCCAACGAATTGCCCCTCGGGGGCGTACTTCCTACGGTGCAGTGTCTGTAGCATGCTTAGCATCACGCTATCGTCGGCGCTGGCCGCTTGTCCTTCGACCTCGCCGTCGCTCTCCTCCTCCTCCTCGCTGCTGCTGTCATCCTCGTCATCTTCCGAATCCGCCGAGTATTCATCCTCGGCCTCGCTGTTGTCATTATCGTCATCTTCGTCCTCCAACTCCTCCCACAGCGACAGCGGCGGATGATCGTTAAAGTGACCATCAATCCGAACGGCGACCGCCTCACCGCCAGCGGGGCCGCCTCCCCGCCGCATCACGCGAGAGCAGAAGAAATCGGAGTCCATCACTAGAACCGGGCATGGCAGCTCCGCGCGGGGCCTCTCGGAGGACAGCCACGCGAGGGTGAACGCGTGGTCCCCGTTGGCGTTCTTGACGTAGGCTTCCACGACGACGCTCCTGTCGCTCGGCGGCCCGACGAGGGAGACGCCGGTGACGGCGCCGCGGCGGCCTTCCAGCACGCGCCCGGACCACACGGTCTCGCCGCTCTTGACGTCCACGGACCAGAGGGTCATTGCCATGTCAAATTGCCGCGGTATAATCTACTCGCGTTAAGCAAAGCGTTTAGCTCCTCTGTTTATATGGATCATCAATTAATCCACTTGCCAATCCGGAGTCGGATTGATTAAGCCGCTAATCAATCTCCAAATCATTGAGATCATACTCGCGACTACAGTTTGGACTCGGAGGCCATTTCTGTGGATCCCATTGCTTTTTAGGGCGTCTGTTGGGCGGTCAGGGAAAAAACTCGGCTGCCTCCCCAGCCGTCCGATGTCATCTAAATCAAGTTTTTTTTTCTTCAAGAGCACCCAAAACGCGTGCCTTAATTTTATAGAAGAGAGCAAGACAGTTTACAAGAGGTCTAACAAGTGTGGGACACTCGAAGACGAACACCCACTACCACTACTACAATACAACATCAGGCTAATCTCTCACAAAGCGTTGTAAACTACCTCCTCCACGGGCCGCCGGCTTCCAATCTCTCATCTCATCGAGGATCTTCACCACGAGCTCTTGCGTGTCTACCTGTTGCTCAGTTCTGCTGAACATCCTGGGATTCCTTTGCTTCCAAAGCGACCAAGTCGTGCAGATGACCAGGGTGTCGAAACCGCACTTGTCTTCCTTCGCGAACCCAGATCGTTGCTGCATTCACCATTCCAGAAAAGAGTCTGTGCTCATGGGGCATGTAATCTGTAATTGCAGCTTGTCCAAACAGCACACCCAAGTACGCGCATAGCCGCATTGCACCAAGATGTGGTCCACAATGTCTTTGTCGTGCAGGCACGTGTAACAGGCTGAGGTGTGATCTTGCAATCCATGTCTGGCGCGTTGATTCTCCATCCATAGGTGAAGTTATGAGGCAAGCCATGCAAAAATCTTGCATTTGAGAGGGGCGAGGCTTCTCCAGATGGCAGCGGCGTGGGGCAAACCGGCAGGCCCTCACAAAGACGGCTGTAAGTAGATTTGGCAGAGTAAGACATGGATGTCGCACAAGGCCATAAGAAGCTGTCAGGCGTCTGGTCATCCCTATGAACCGAGGGCAATGCCATGTCTCAGGTGCATGAGTTGGAGCAGCGCCTGATGGAGTCATGTACCTAGGGTAGGGTCACAGACCTGATCTAAGTACCCTGCCCGAGGACACCCGTAGAAGAGATCACCTTCCAGTCGACCTACGAGGGACTCACTCGACTGACTTGAAGGACTCGACCACGAAGACTCACTCGACCACCAGAAGGTCAAGAGGCACTCGGCACTGCAACGGTCTGTAATTAAATAGACTTTATGATAGTAAAGACACTTTATGTGGGGCGTTACCAGTAACGCCCCAGACTTAATGTACCTTAAACCCTTCATTACGTGGGCTGGCTGGGGTCCTGGCGCACTCTATATAAGCCACCCCCCTCCATAGGTAGAGGGGTTCGGCACTCTGTAACTCATATACACATAATCCACTCGACCGCCTCCGGGCTCCGAGACGTAGGGCTTTTACTTCCTCCGAGAAGGGCCTGAACTCGTACATCTCTTGTGTTTACAACCTCTCCATAGATAGGACCTTGCCTCTCCATACCTACCCCCCACTCTACTGTCAGACTTAGAACCACGACAGTTGGCGCCCACCGTGGGGCAGGTGTTTTAGCGATTTTGTGGAGAAGTTGCGATTCTTCCGAGTACTTTCATCATGGTGGCTGCTGGAGTTTTGGTCGAGGGCCGAGAGATCCGTCTCGGTGCTCTCACCTTCGTCGCCGACGACTCCGCCTGGCTCCAAGAGGCTCCACTCGACGTCGATGCGCTCCCCGTCCGCGGTGCGACGCATTTTCGCGCATGTGTCCGCGGCGTTCTGCTGCGGCAACCGTCGACCCCGTATCGGTCGACTCCCCCATCGGCCACCCTCCCGGTCTCCCGCCAGCGCAAGCGCTCGGGCCGGTCGAGGCTTCAGCGGTGGGTGAGGCACGCGGTGGCTTGCCAGACGGCCACCACCCAAGTTGCGGCAATCGAGCCCGATGAATCTCTTTACGGCCTGTTCGATCTGTCGACTGGCTCCGTAGAGACTGCATCCGAGTGCGATAGCAGTGATCCAGCGGCGGAAATCCTGATGGTCGACGGGCCCCGCAGTCCCCCTGGCTTCGCCCGTGATGGTGGGGCAGGCGATGGAGGCGACCCCGCACGAGACCACGAAGAGTACCAGCCCGAGCCACTCGACTCTCTGCAAAGAGAGGAACTTCGCCGCAGGAACGTGGATGCCCTGCGTACTCCCATCGCAGGAGAAACCCCTGAGGCTCGCGCCTTGGAGGAGGCACGTTTGGCCAACTTGGCCGAACGCACTCACCTGGAGAATCTTCAGCGAGCACTCGACGAGCGCGCGCGGCAACGAGTTCCCGACACCAGTCGACGTCAACTCTTCCCGCCGACTCAGGTATATCGAACCCCAATCCAGAATTTAGCAGCTGCGACCCGTATTGCAGAGTCCATCCAGCCCTCTCAGTCGGAAGCTGGCAGAGGCTTGATGCAGATCAGGGATCTACTCCGGGCAGCAGGTGATCAGAATTCGGCCGTGTCGCAGTCGCGCAACAGAATTCACAGTCGATCCGTCGCTGCGAATACGGCTCAGTCGGCTCATAGCCCCAGATCGCCTCCGCGGCGTGAAGGGCGCGAGAATCGGCGAGACCAATATGGAGACCGATACGACTGAGATGATAGGCGTCGAGTGCCCAATTCCCCTCCGAGGGGTGGGTCTTACGCTCCTCGGCAGCAAGATGACAGACGTCAGCTCAGTGCGGGGCGAAGAGTTCCAGTCGACCCCAGAGAACCAGGCTTCGACGCGCGATCCATTATCGTGCAAGGCTTGGTCGACCGGAACAGAGCCCATCGAGGTGGACTCGACAGAGATGCGCCTACGAGCAGTCGGGTGCATGTTTCTGGTCCGGAATGTTTCAGCAGAGCTATCAGAGCCGCAGTGATCCCTCCCAATTTCAGGTTGGCAACAGGAGTCAGCAAGTTCACTGGTGAGTCTAAGCCTGAAACTTGGCTTGAGGACTACCGAGTGGCGGTTCAGATTGGTGGTGGGAATGATGAGGTGGCCATGAAACATCTGCCCCTCATGTTGGAAGGTTCTGCCAGAGCATGGTTGACTCAGTTACCTCCTAGCAGCATTTACACTTGGGAAGATCTGTCCCGAGTGTTCGTCAGAACATTTGAAGGAACTTGCAAGCGACCGGTTGGATTGACGGAGCTGCAAGTCTGCGTGCAGAAGACCAATGAGACTCTCAGGGAGTATATTCAGAGGTGGATCACTTTGCACCATACTGTGGAGAATGTGTCTGATCATCAGGCAGTCTGCGCCTTCAAGGATGGTGTCAAGAACAGAGAATTGAGTTTGAAATTTGGTCGAACCGGTGACATGAACTTGAGTCGGATGATGGAAATTTCTACCAAGTACGCCAACGGTGAAGAAGAAGACCGACTCCGAAGCGGCAAGCACAAGCCGAGTCAGTCGGAGAAGGGAAACACCAGTCGGAAACAGAAGCGGAAGGCTGAACCAGCAGCTCCTGGAGAGGCTCTGGCCGTGACTCAGGGAAAGTTTAAAGGGAAACCAAAAGGATCCTGGAACCCTAAGAAGGTAAAGGATAAAGAAGGGAACGATGTGATGGATATGCCGTGTCACATTCACACGAAGAAAGACGAAGAGGGGAATATCATTTACCCAAAGCATACCACTCGCCAATGTCGACTCCTGATCCAGCAGTTTCAAGGAAAACAGTCTAAAGACAAGGAAAAGGAGTCGGACAAGGCCGAAGACAAGGAGGACAGTGAGGAAGGATATCCGCATATCAACTCCACTCTGATGATCTTTGCAGATGTGGAAAGCAAGAGTCGATTGAAAGTCATTAACCGTGAGGTGAACATGGTTACCCCAGCAAAAGCAAATTATCTGAAATGGTCCCAAACACCCATCACATTCGACCAATCTGATCACCCGACTCATATTGCCACCCCTGGGAGGTAAGCTTTGGTGGTCGATCCAGTTGTCGAAGGCACTCGACTGACAAAAGTGCTGATGGACGGTGGTAGTGGGCTGAATTTGTTGTATGCAGACACACTGAAAGGAATGGGCATTCCGATGTCCCGACTGAGCACCAGTAACATGAGCTTTCATGGAGTTATACCAGGGAAGAAAGCCGAGTCACTCGGCCAAATAGCTCTGGACGTGGTGTTTTGTGATTCGAAACATTTTCGCAAAGAGAAGTTGACGTTTGAGGTCGTGGATTTTCAGAGTGCATATCATGCCATTTTGGGGAGACCAGCTTATGCACGGTTCATGGCTCGACCATGTTACGTGTACCTCAAATTGAAGATGCCCAGCCCCAAAGGAGTGATCACTGTCACCGGTGATCGGAAAAAGGCAGATGAGTGCTTTCAGAAGGGCTCAAAGATTGCTGATTCCCAGGTGACAGCGGTCGAGTTCGAAGAATACAAGCAAAACGCAGATCCGAGTGATTTGCTGCGATCCAAGAAACCCGCCACAGAATCTGCATTTCAGTCGTCCGGTGAGACGAAGCCTGTTCACATTCACCCGACCGACCCCGATGCAGCTCCGACCCACATCTCCACAACACTCGACCCGAAATAGGAAGAAGCGCTCATCCAGTTCCTCCGTGAGAACTGGGACATTTTTGCATGGAAGCCCGCTGACATGCTAGGCGTTCCCAGGGGACTGGCTGAGCATCGCCTAAGAGTCGACTCATCAGTAAAACCAGTCAAAGAGCATCTTCGGCGGTCCGCCGTCCAGAAGAGAAAAGCCATTGGTGAGGAAGTGGCTCGACTGTTGGCGGCAGGATTTATCCGAGAGATATACCACTCCGAGTGGCTCGCTAATGTCGTCATGGTCCCTAAGAAAGACAAATCGCTCCGAATGTGCATTGATTTCAAGCACATCAACCGGGCCTGCCCGAAAGATCATTTTCCTCTCCCTCGCATAGATCAAATTGTTGACTCGACCGCGGGATGCGAGAGATTGTCTTTTCTAGACGCCTACTCCGGGTACCACCAGATCCGTCTGTACGGACCCGACGAGGTAAAAACAGCTTTCATCACTCCATTCGGGTGCTTCTGCTATATCACCATGCCATTTGGCCTCAAGAACGCCGGAGCCACATTTATGCGAATGATTCAGAAGTGTCTACTCACTCAAATCAGTCGGAATGTGGAAGCGTATATGAATGATATCGTCGTCAAGTCACGAAAAGGTTCCGACCTGCTCGTTGACCTCGCCGAAACATTTGCCAACCTCAGAAGGTATGATATCAAGCTCAATCCATCAAAGTGCACATTCGGAGTTCCTGGTGGCAAGTTACTCGGTTTTCTCGTTTCCGAGCGAGGGATCGACGCTAATCCAGAGAAGATCGGCACTATTCTCCGAATGAAACGCCCTGTGCGAGTGCACGATGTCTAGAAGCTTACTGGATGCTTGGCCGCATTAAGTCGATTCATCTCACGACTCGGTGAAAAGGCATTGCCTCTTTACCGACTGATGAAGAAGGCAGACAAGTTCGAGTGGACTCCAGAAGCTGATGCAGCGTTTGCCGAGCTAAAAGCTCTGCTCTCCACCCAGCCGGTGCTTGCTGCTCCAATCAGCAAAGAGCCTCTGTTGCTTTATATCGCAGCCACAGGACAAGTCGTCAGTACTGTGCTTACGGTCGAGCGGGAAGAAGAAGGAAAATCTTTCAAAGTTCAGCGCCCAGTGTATTATTTGTCTGAAGTCTTGACTCCATCCAAGCAAAGATATCCTCATTATCAGAAGCTTGTGTATGGAATATACATGACCACAAAGAAGGTTGCTCATTATTTCTCTGATCATTCCATCACAGTCGTCAGCGACGCTCCACTATCAGAGATTTTGCACAACAGAGATGCAACTGGTCGAGTGGCTAAATGGGCGATTGAACTTCTTCCCCTTGATATCAAGTTTGAGGCAAAGAAAGCCATTATGTCCCAGGCAATAGCAGATTTCCTCGCCGAGTGGATTGAACAGCAGCAGCGGACTGAAGTTCACTCGGAGCATTGGACCATGTTTTTTGATGGCTCTAAGATGTTGAATGGTTCCGGTGCTGGGGTTGTCCTGGTTTCCCCCAGAGGAGATAAGCTCAGATATGTGCTCCAGATTCACTTTGATTCCTCCAACAATGAGGCAGAGTATGAGGCCCTCTTATACGGATTGCGCATGGCCATTTCACTCGGCGTCCGTCGCCTGATGGTCTATGGCGACTCAGATTTAGTGGTCAACCAAGTGATGAAGGAGTGGGACGTGAAGACCATTCCACTGAAGACCATTCCACTCGTCTGGCCTTTCGCAGTATGGGGGTTGGACATGGTTGGTCCTTTGAGAACATGGTGAAGTGGCTTCACACATGTACTGGTGGCAGTCGACAAGTTCACCAAGTGGATTGAGGCTAAACCAATCAAGAACCTTGACGCCGGTGCTGCTGTTAGCTTCATCAGGGAACTGATATTCAGATATGGAGTCCCGCACAGCATCATTACAGATAATGGGTCGAACTTTGACTCGGAGGAATTCAGGGATTTCTGCAACTCTCAAGGCACATGAGTCGACTACGCTTCAGTCGCCCATCCGCAGTCGAATGGACAAGCAGAGCGAGCCAATGGTCTGATTCTCAAGGGATTGAAACCCCGACTGATGCGTGATCTCAAGCATGCAGCTGGAGCTTGGGTCGATGAACTTCCCTCGGTGCTTTGGGGACTGCGGACCACACCTAATCGGTCGACCGGAAGAACTCCATTCTTCTTGGTCTACGGAGCTGAAGCAGTCTTGCCGACTGATCTTCTCCACAACGCTCCTCGAGTTGAGATCTACAACGAAGCAGAAGCTGAACAAGCGCGGCAGGACGCAGTCGACCTTTTAGAGGAAGAGAGGGAGATGGCTCTGATCCGATCGACCATCTACCAACAAGATTTGCGTCGTTTCCACGCCAGAAATGTGAGGGGTCGAACCTTCCAGGAAGGGAATTTAGTTCTCCGAGTGGATCAGAAGAAACCACACAAGCTTGCTCCCTCTTGGGAAGGACCCTTCATCGTCACCAAAGTTCTCCACAATGGGGCGTACCGTCTTTACAACGTCGAACATAATATCAACGAGCCCCGAGCTTGGAACGCAGAACTACTCCGCCCATTCTACACTTAAGTTTATCACTCGGATGAGTTGCAATAAAGTACTTCTGTAGTTCATGGATTTCAAAATAAAAGTGTCATAGTTCCTCCATAATTTTTGTCACTTTTTATTTTTGTCCAATAAAATTTTCCCCTCAGTGGGTGACTTAGCCGCGAATCCGTTTAGCCTAAGTTTGTAAAAAGCCTTACCGAGTGGTGAGCCAGACTCCCACTCGGAGGCTTAGCTGCGAATCCGTTTCGCCTAAGATATAAAAAATCCTACCGAGTGGTAAGCCAGACTTCCACTCGGGGGCTTAGCTGCAGCCCAGTGCTCGCCTAAGTTATAAAATCCTACCGAGTGGTAAGCCAGACTTCCACTCGGAGGCTAAGCTGCAGTCCAAGTACTCGACTAAGATATAAAAAGTCCTACCGAGTGGTAAGCCAGACTTCCACCTGGAGGCTTAGCTGCAGTCCAAGTACTCGCCTAAGATATAAAAAATCCTACCGAGTGGTAAGCCAGACTTCCACTCGGGGGCTTAGCTGCAGTCCAAGTACTCGCCTAAGATATAAATAATCCTACCGAGTGGTAAGCCAGACTTCCACTCGGAGGCTTAGCTGCAGTCCAAGTACTCGCCTAAGA
>NC_041393.1:615517620-615547209 GCF_002162155.2 Triticum dicoccoides | reverse complement strand
GGGGGCTTAGCTGCAGCCCAGTGCTCACCTAAGTTATCAAAATCCTACCGAGTGAAGAGCAAACCTCTCACTCGGGGGCTTAGCTGCAGCCCAGTGCTCGCCTAAGATATAAAAATCCTACCGAGTGAAGAGCAAACCTCTCACTCGGGCGCTTAGCTGCAGCCCAGTGCTCGCCTAAGTTATCAAAATCCTACCGAGTGAAGAGCAAACCTCTCACTCGGGGGCTTAGCTGCAGCCCAACGCTCGCCTAAGTTATCAAAATCCTACCGAGTGAAGAGCAAACCTCTCACTCGGGAGGTTTAGCTGCAGCCCAGCGCTCGCCTAAGTGGATTAAGGAATAAGTCGACTGCAGTGAGCGTCTTGCCTTGAACCTGCAAAAGACATTTCGAGCCGAAAGCAATCATATTCAAATACCAAATTCAAGTTCAGATCGATACCTAAAGGAACCGAAAGTGCTCAGGCGCTAAGCCTGTTAAGGTTTATCGGTTACAACTCCACTTGGCATACCGAGGCAAATTTAAAGCGTCGAGCTTAGAAGAAGTTTTTTACCCCTCCTGTGGAGGGCTAGAAGGTGCAACAAACTCATCAAGATCAATTCCATCTGCGATCCGAGTGGCAGCAGCAAGGAAAGTTTCCATAAAGGACCTGAAGTCGTGTTTCTTGGTGTTGGCCACTCGGAGGGCAGCCAGCTTGTCTTCTCGCGCATCTTTGCAGTGGACTCGGGCCAGACACAGAGCAACATCTGCACCACACCGAGCCGAGGACTTTTTCCACTCCTGCACTCGACCAGGGACAGCGTTCAAACGAGCCATCAGCGACTCGAGGTCGTTCTGGAGTGTCTCCCCGGGCCAGAGCATTGAGTCGATGCGAGATGTGGCGACCTTCAGCCTTGCAAGATAGTCCACGGCAACTGCAACACGGGACTCCAGTCGGAAAACATTCATGGCAACTTCGTCGTTCACCGGAGAATTGACAGGGTCAAGGTTTGGTTCCAGCCGGCTAGTCTCTTCTTCAAAGTTTTGGCAAAATTCTGCAAGGACGATCACCGAGTCAAAGCATGTCAGGATCCCGACTCAATGCCACATCGATCTAGCATGTAACACCTCATATCACTTTGCGGCCTCACGCACGGTATTCCCACGGGTGTCGCCTTACCTTTGCCCGGGACCGTTTGCGCCTTTTGGCACACGTATATGACAGTGTCGCTAGCATCCATATGATAAGGAGCCCGGGCTGACATGGCTAGTCGTAAACCCAAAGTGGCACAGACTTACAGGGACAGGCATCCATGACCCAGCATCGAATGTGTCGGTCATCAGCGAGTGAATCCAGGCTGTAGCACTGGGCTAGCAGGACTCCGGTGAACCGGGCTGTAGCGGGCTAACAGGACTCCGGTATTCATCGCGTGACATTTCCCCGAAGGGACAGACACAGGAACGAAGAAGGACACATGCCGGCCAGCCTAAGTGTTCCGGAGCAGTAGCAAGCTACCATGGCTCGGTGGAAAACACTAGGAGACATTTCCCGGTAAGAGAGGCTACTAAAGATAAACAACTAGATGGTCAGATCCCACACATACCAAGCATTTCAATAGCATACACACAATATGCTCGATATGTGCAAATACAACATGGCATCACAACATGACTCTACGACTCAAGTAATTTATTCAATAGGCTCCGAGGAGCGAGATATTACAAACATGGGTCTCATGACCCAACAATCAGAGCATACAAATCAAAGCACAAGCGGAAGCTATCATGTCTGGGTACAGACATCTATAACTGAAAAAGGCTGAGAAGCCTGACTATCTACCAGATCCTGCCGGGGCACAAGATCGTAGCTGAGGTAACAAGCTAAACGTCGAAGTCCACGCGAAACTACTAGTGAGACCGAAGTCTCTCTGCAAAAACATAAAATAGGCAAACGTGAGTACAAATGTACCCAGCAAGACTTACATCAGAACTAACTACATATGCATCATTATCAACAAAGGGGATGGTGGGGTTTAACTGCAGCAAGCCAGCTTTGACTCGGTGGCTATCCTGAACTACGACTGCAATGTAACTCTTTTGAGGTGGCGCACACGAGTCCACATATTCCCCATAACAATACACCACTATGGATCCGCTCCCGTCTCCCTACGAGAACGCCATCCATAGCACTCATGCTTATCTTGCGTATTTTAGAGTATCCACTTTCACTTGTCTATGAACTGATATAAGCAACCCAGAAGTCCTTTACCGTGGACACGGCTATTCGAATAGATGTTATTAACCCTGCAGGGGTGTACTTCTTCATACATGTTTCCACCACTTAGCGTCTGCACACGACATGTGCTCGGCAGACTTCAAGCGAAAGCCGACGTGGGTGTAGACCACGACCTACCTAAACACTCAAGTCTCTAGTCCAGGTTTATCGCCTATTCGGGTTCCATCCATGAGGAGATCCGGCCGGAGTTTCGCTCACAGCCCCAAACGATGTGAACAGGGTTCCGTGACACCAAACGGGCGCCCGGTATACCCGGCCACGTGCCTACCGCATCACAGCCCACCCCTCCGGTCAGCGCTGTCCACGGCCTCCAGCATACTACAAACACCAGAAACTACTTGCAACTCCTGGACAGAGGACGAGGGTGAATAAGAAGTCGAGCGGGGTCATATTTCAGGGCCCAATGTATGGTAGTAGCTGAATCATGGATCACAAACACAGAACTCAGTTCCTGAGGACGGCTAAAATCAGACAACCCACCATGTACTCCTACATGGCCTCTCACCGCTACCTTTACCAAAACGTGTTCACACACTTAGCTCACACACAATAGGACATGTTCACACACCTCTGATTCATCCCCGATGAATCAGACCTGACTCAACTCTAAGCAGTAGCAGGCATGACAAACAAGCAAGAATGAGTAGGCACAATAGGGCTCAAACAACTCCTACTCATGCTAGTGGGTTTCATCTATTTACTGTGGCAATGACAGGTCATGCAAAGGATAAAGGGGTTCAACTACCGCAACAAGTAACAGATGAATCGTTGTTGTCCTAATGCAGTAAAAGAGAGCAGGAGCGAGAGAGTAGGATTTTATCGGAATGAACAAGGGTGTTTTGCTTGCCTGGCACTTCTGAAGATAACATTGAGTCTTCATCAGTGTCAACGATCACAACGTCGGAACATCGTCTACCGGGAGGGAACAGATACCGGCAACAAAGAAGAACACAATCAATGCAATGCACAAAATGATGCATGCTATGACATGGCAATATGAATGTGTTTTGAGCTAATGCAACTAGCAACAGATTAAATGAAGTTGGTTTGAATACAAGATTCAAATTCAAACTCCATATGTGATTATTCAAATGCCATTAATTAATTTGTGCTAAACAGCAGTTATAAGTTGTTCTAACATGCATGAAAATGGTACAGATGGATTCCTTGAATTTTTCTGATAATCTTTCATATATAAATTATTTAATTTGGAGTTACGGTTGAATTTCTATGATTTATTGAAGTTTAGGGCATTTTCTGGAATTTCCTGAAAAATATTAAATCCAGAAATGATTATGGCGTCAGCACCACGTCACAGTGACGTCAGCAGGATCAACTGGGCGCCCCAGGTCAAACCTGACGTGTGGGGGCCACACGTCAGTGACACAGGAGCTAATCCCGGTCAAACCCAGCGCTGACTGGGGTTTGACCAGGGGTGGGGCCCACTGTCAGTGTCAGCAGGGGGGGGTAATTAGTTTAACTAATTCGATTAGTGCTAATCCTAATTAGCTAACAGGGCTGGGCCCACCTGTCATTTAGTCAGGGGCGTCCAACTGGGGTCAAACTCGCCGGACTTGGTCCACGGCTCGTCGCCGGTGAAGCCCGAGACGGCGGAGGGGGTCGGAATTCCTCCTCCGGCGACCAAATGGCCGGCGGAGGGCAGCTACGTGACGCTGAAGATCCCGCGCGTCGAGTGGTGCGGTCAGTTATGCCGGGGGCGGCCTATATCGACGGCGGCGAGCTCAAAGGCGGCGGCCGGAGTTCGGGCAACCGCGGAGATGGCGCTATAGGGCATGGCAGGGAGCACCCGTGGGTGTTTCGGGTTCGCAGGAGCGCGGTGAGCACGCTGGTGATGCTCGGGCGAGCGGCCGAGCTCACGAGCGCGGAGCTCGTTGACCATGGCGGCGGCGAGCCTCGGCGGAGGTGGGGAAGCTAGCTAGGGGAGGGGAACGACGGCGATTCCAGGGGGAAAATGGAGAGTGGCTCACGTAGGGACTAGCAGAGTCGACGACGAGGTCGGGGAAGTGCTGGAGCCCGCGAATCGACTGCGAAGTCACCGGCGGCCGGAGGTTGAAGATGAGGCCGGGGATGACGTTGCAGGGCTCCCCTGGTCGCATGCGTCAGTGTGTAGCTCCACGGAGTCGTGGTGGAGCTCTTCGCCGTGCTGGTTGGGCGGGTGGTGGCCTATGGCCACGGCTACGGCGACGGCGTGCTCTCGGGGCTCACAGGAAAGAGAGGGGAAGAGGGAGCCAGAGGAGGGGGAGGGGTCCAGAGGGAGAGGGGAAGTGAGAGGGGGGTCGGGGAGGCGCGTGGCGTCACCGGGGCGTCGAGGAGGAAGCAGGAGGTGGCCAGGGGAAGCAGGAGGTGGCCGGGGCAGCGTCGGCGCCCGCCACGCACCTGTTCGTCCTCCTGGCTGAGGAGGAAGATGACAAGGGGGAGGAGGTGGGCTGGGCCGGCCAGATGGACTGGCCAGCTGTTGGGCTGCGGGTGGGCTGCCAGGTAAGCTGAGGTAGGTTCTCTCTCTCTGCTTTTATTTATTGTTTTCTATTTTGTTCTGTTTTGTTTTGGTTTAGTAAAAATACTAAACCATTTTATAAAATCCTGAAAATAATTATGTGGCTAGAACTAAAATATACCAAACCACATAAAATGTTCCAGTAATTATTGGACATATATTATTTATATATAATATATATATCCAATGCAAATAGCTATTTATTTAATTCAAAGGCCCAAAATAATTAACTCTGAGATACCAAAAATATTGTTTTGAGTTCTACCTCTTTGCAATATTTTCAGAGACTAAGAGGAACATTTTCTTGGACTTCTTTGAGGAGATTTTAATGTTGATCATTTTTAGAAGGTTTCTGAGGCTTTGAAAATTCCTCAATTCAAATTTCATTTGAATTAAAACATGATGCTCACATGAGGTCTAGCCTAGTGCATAACAGGGCCAGGGATGTGACAACTCACCCCCACTAAACAAAAATCTCGTCCCGAGATTCAAGCGTAGGGTAGGGTGAAGGGGAAACGCAAACTAGCACAATCTTCACGATCCAGGGTGCACTTCAATTGAACGTTGATTCATTCACCGTCATTGTCTTTAAGTCTTGCCTTGAGAACTCCAACTATCATGACAACGAGAGGAAAGGAAAGACCCTAAAAGAATTGTTCCTCTCGAAGGTCGAACAACTCAGGATTAACCCACGGAAGGAGACATAACAGCATCTCTCGAGCTGAGAGGCGAAGCACACATCCATAGGAATGGAGTGAAGCAGATGACGAAGGTTCACTAGGTAGACCACAATTCCACACCTAAGAGGGTGGTGAACGGTTGTCAACGTAGCGAGGAGTTGAGTTTCCATGATACCATAACGATGCACCTTAGGGAAGGTGACTCGTAGAAATATCCCCTTAAGTGGCAAAAAGACTTACCTTTGATTCATAGATCATTGAAACTCTTTAAACCAGCCTAAGACAATTCTCGAGCGATCGTTTGGAGGGGGTCGGTAGAATGGCATACTCGGACTTGGATGATGTGGATTACCTTGTTGAAGACAACGTAATGGATGAACTTGCTTACCACCGGAAATGGAAGAGACCCATGGTAGAATGGCACATTGGCGGTGCAAGCTGGGAACAAAATGCAAATGCTGGGAATGATTCTGGTAACTGGGGAGAGGCTCATCAATAGAGAGTGAATTCACTGTTTGAAAAGGTCATAGCATTGCCGAGGAAACTGAGAGGAATCCCAGTTAGAGCCGATGATAACACGTAGCGCTTGTACGTGCTCTCAAGAACTTGAGCATTTCCACAATCATCAAGGTTTTATCAACATCCGTGTCAAGGGTGCTGACAACACAACATACTACCATGATGAATAGCGATGGACGATGCAGATGCAAAGGAGGATAACACTTTCTCAGATTTCACCCTTGGCGGGGCCAAGGAAATAAAATCTGGATGATCGACCGAGAGACATTTAGCACTCCGCTTCTAATGTTCTCCTTGACGTGCTAGTGTAACCCATTCATAGATATGGTTTGATAACTAGAACATCAAGTAAAGGTCGGACTTCGGGAGCAACAGAATCCATAAGGAACAGTTACGGAGGTAAATCCTACGAAATCCTTATGGGGAGGTGGCCAACTTCATCAAACAAGATACTACAATAATAGGTCTTCCGGCTGGGTGTGTTGGCCACGACATCCACTTTACCGGTTATCGAGGGACCAATATTATAGTTCTTGGGAAATGTTCCAAACCATCATATCTGCCTGAGATTCAGATCTGGTTGGTGTCAGGATATTCCAGACTCATCGAGTCTAGGAAGAAAAATGAAAGTGTGCAACACAAATCGACGAGATGACGTTGCGAGATTCTCGGGGAATGAACTACGATAGTAAGCTCCAAAACATGAGCTGGTTCTGCTACAACATATGAACACGATGTCCTAGACAAGCATGACCACGTGGTAGTCTTACAATAAAACACTACCGAGTTCAGGTGGAGAACCATCATCGAGGATATGGAAGTCTTTACGCAAGTCCATGGATTAGATCCCAAGCATAGATTTCTTTTCCTTGAACAAGTCAATCATTGGCTTAGTGTGCTAGGGACACATATAGAATGAAGGTTGCAAGCCTCCAGACTACAGAATACTTCACACGTGTGCATGACTGATTTGGGGATGATTCCAAAGGAAACAAAACAATCTTTCTCGAATTCACGGCGGCAACTTTCACCAAATGCACGTGTATAAGAGGAAGTCACTCCTTTCATCAAACAAATACTTCATGAGCTAGCATGAAGAAAATGCTTTCAAAAGTTTCCAACACTAGCTTAATGTTCAACAACATCATGGAGGAGATAAGGATGTTGCCAATGGGCTCAACAACAATTCATCTAGGTTTCCTTTTAAAAGGAATTCCATAGTTAAGTGAACACGGTGATAGCATTGGTCAGATCAAAGATGTAATGGTGTATGCTCGAGGGATCAACCACGAATAAGACAACATTACGAGAATCGTTGGTACTGATTTGATTTGAGATAGCCCACACTCAATCAAAGGATTGATAAGACAATAGGTCCAGCAACTGATCACAGGGACCAATCGATGAAGATATCATCTTTCTTCAACACACACTACACAAGAATATCCCTTTGGGACGAACTAAGTCAGGCAAGCTTTTATCTTCCAACCCTCCAAGTTGTTGTCTAGCTTAACCAACTAGCTCAGGGATATCCAACACAGATTCTTGGAGAAGGGTGGTTCACAAGAAACCAACTTGATCACGAGCTCAACACAGCGGTCAGGTGACAACCTGGTAATACTTCCGAGAAGATCTTCGGAAAATCACGAACCACCGATATGTTACTAAGCTCGAGAACAATCTTACTTTTGAGGGCAAGACGATATGATCAAATGAGTGAGGACTTGACAAGATCCTAACTCATCAATCGAAGGGTGCACCGAAATAAGGACTAGGTAGCACGATCAGTCTTAGAAGGACGATTCAAAAACCAACACGCTAAGAATGAAATTATTGTCCATTAACTACCAAGCAACAAGGTTGCTAGGAGTATTGAATTCACACATCACGATTCACTTGTCGGCATTCCGGTTGCGACAACACGGAACCGAGGGATGAATAATGATGGCGAGAAGTATCACTACATCAAGAATTCACAAGAGCCGGTGCAATCCCCATGAAAATCCTGACATAAAGACGGTAATACTTCAGGGTAGAAGAGAATCAAAAGGTGGGCTGGCATTTTGATCTGCGGAGCACAATTGGTTTGACCCAATCCTAGATATGGAAGAGGTACTGGAGTTTGTTTCTCCTATCATTCTACGATAGAATGGCTTGACGGACAACAAGAGTAATAGGCATCGATAAACGAATGCATGCATACTCTTGACTATCAATTAATAGACGAAGGTCAGTAGACAAGTAAAGAGGGACAACTCAAAGGAACCTATAATTTTTTGAGTTGTGGATGCATAGATTAGTATGTCGAGCGAGATCAACATTTCTTCCAGATAACCCATGCAGAAAGGTTGAGCTGGCAGAGTCACAATATAGCATGGAGAACTCATCGAGAGCGCTCTTGTTGTCATCTTTTGGTTCAGAAGAACTCCTGCCAAGAATGGTTCATGGTAATTGGAAGAAGGATGTACCACGAACCTCGAGAACTATCGCAAAGGTTAATAATATCCTAAAGGAACTAGCAAACACTATCAACATGAAGTAGGTAGAGTGAATCTCGGGTTCAAGAACCCAGGAACAGAATACCTATTACTAAGTAGCATCACGGGATGCTTTCGAGAATGATGGCCAGAATCATCACACTGGGAACACAAATCATGGCTAAATTACTAGATGATCCCCTAAGACACCTAGGGTCATAATAATATCTCCAACATATATGTCAAGGTAACGGAGTACCTCAACTCACTGATTAGTGTGGTTAATCTGGCCCATGGGAACATTGAAACGGGAAGAAAGGATTTGCAAATGCATCAGACTACTTAGAAACCTGGGATGACTCGGACAGCATAACGGCTGTAAATGCTCAGAAAAGATTTGAGACATTCACAAAAATGGTGGCATAACCACTCAGAAGCACAATATCAAGGTTTCGAGATCAACAATTAACATACGGAAGTAGTAGGAACTGAACTGAGACTTAAATCCAACAATCTTATAAGTCTACTGATTAGTAACACGTGATCCTAATAGAAAGAAGAGATAGCCTAGTTCTTAATCCCCGTAGAAGAGAAGATGATGACTCAGATCAGAAGGCCATGAGGTATAAGGAGTATAAAGAGCCTTACGTTCCATCCCACAATCAATTCCCTTATATAACTAAAGAATTTCTAGACTCAACTTCGACCAGTTTGGCTTGGTAATCCTACAGACAGTCAAGCTCTGATACCAACGCTGTCAGGACCCCGACTCAATGCCACATCGATCTAGCATGTAACACCTCATATCACTTTGCGGCCTCACGCACGGTATTCCCACGGGTGTCGCCTTACCTTTGCCCGGGACCGTTTGCGCCTTTTGGCAAACGTATATGACAGTGTCGCTAGCATCCATATGATAAGGAGCCCGGGCTGACATGGCTAGTCGTAAACCCAAAGTGGCACAGACTTACAGGGACAGGCATCCATGACCCAGCATCGAACGTGTCGGTCATCAGCGAGTGAATCCAGGCTGTAGCACTGGGCTAGCAGGACTCCGGTGAACCGGGCTGTAGCGGGCTAACAGGACTCCGGTATTCATCGCGTGACATTTCCCCGAAGGGACAGACACAGGAACGAAGAAGGACACATGCCGGCCAGCCTAAGTGTTCCGGAGCAGTAGCAAGCTACCATGGCTCGGTGGAAACACTAGGAGACATTTCCCCGTAAGAGAGGCTACTAAAGAAAAACAACTAGATGGTCAGATCCCACACATACCAAGCATTTCAATAACATACACACAATATGCTCGATATGTGCAAATACAACATGGCATCACAACATGACTCTACGACTCAAGTAATTTATTCAATAGGCTCCGAGGAGCGAGATATTACAAACATGGGTCTCATGACCCAACAATCAGAGCATACAAATCAAAGCACAAGCGGAAGCTATCATGTCTGGGTACAGACATCTATAACTGAAAAAGGCTGAGAAGCCTGACTATCTACCAGATCCTGCCGGGGCACAAGATCGTAGCTGAGGTAACAAGCTAAACGTCGAAGTCCACGCGAAACTACTAGTGAGACCGAAGTCTCTCTGCAAAAACATAAAATAGGCAAACGTGAGTGCAAATGTACCCAGCAAGACTTACATCAGAACTAACTACATATGCATCATTATCAACAAAGGGGATGGTGGGGTTTAACTGCAGCAAGCCAGCTTTGACTCGGTGGCTATCCTGAACTACGACTGCAATGTAACTCTTTTGAGGTGGCGCACACGAGTCCACATATTCCCCATAACAATACACCACTATGGATCCGCTCCCGTCTCCCTACGAGAGCGCCATCCATAGCACTCACGCTTATCTTGCGTATTTTAGAGTATCCACTTTCACTTGTCTATGAACTGATATAAGCAACCCAGAAGTCCTTTACCGTGGACACGGCTATTCGAATAGATGATATTAACCTTGCAGGGGTGTACTTCTTCATACATGTTTCCACCACTTAGCGTCTGCACACGACATGTGCTCGGCAGACTTCAAGCGAAAGCCGACGTGGGTGTAGACCACGACCTACCTAAACACTCAAGTCTCTAGTCCAGGTTTATCGCCTATTCGGGTTCCATCCATGAGGAGATCCGGCCGGAGTTTCGCTCACAGCCCCAAACGATGTGAACAGGGTTCCGTGACACCAAACGGGCGCCCGGTATACCCGGCCACGTGCCTACCGCATCACAGCCCACCCCTCCGGTCAGCGCTGTCCACGGCCTCCAGCATACTACAAACACCAGAAACTACTTGCAACTCCTGGACAGAGGACGAGGGTGAATAAGAAGTCGAGCGGGGTCATATTTCAGGGCCCAATGTATGGTAGTAGCTGAATCATGGATCACAAACACAGAACTCAGTTCCTGAGGACGGCTGAAATGAGACAACCCACCATGTACTCCTACATGGCCTCTCACCGCTACCTTTACCAAAACGTGTTCACACACTTAGCTCACACACAATAGGACATGTTCACACACCTCTGATTCATCCCCGATGAATCAGACCTGACTCAACTCTAAGCAGTAGCAGGCATGACAAACAAGCAAGAATGAGTAGGCACAACAGGGCTCAAACAACTCCTACTCATGCTAGTGGGTTTCATCTATTTACTGTGGAAATGACAGGTCATGCAAAGGATAAAGGGGTTCAACTACCGCAACAAGTAACAGATGAATCGTTCTTGTCCTAATGCAGTAAAAGAGAGCAGGAGCGAGAGAGTGGGATTTTATCGGAATGAACAAGGGTGTTTTGCTTGCCTGGCACTTCTGAAGATAACATTGAGTCTTCATCAGTGTCAACGATCACAACGTCGGAACATCGTCTACAGGGAGGGAATAGATACCGGCAACAAAGAAGAACACAATCAATGCAATGCACAAAATGATGCATGCTATGACATGGCAATATGAATGTGTTTTGAGCTAATGCAGCTAGCAACAGATTAAATGAAGTTGGTTTGAATACAAGATTCAAATTCAAACTCCATATGTGATTATTCAAATGCCATTAATTAATTTGTGCTAAACAGCAGTTATAAGTTGTTCTAACATGCATGAAAATGGTACAGATGGATTCCTTGAATTTTTCTGATAATTTTTCATATATAAATTATTTAATTTGGAGTCACGGTTGAATTTCTATGATTTATTGAAGTTTAGGGCATTTTCTGGAATTTCCTGAATAATATTAAATCCAGAAATGATTATGGCGTCAACACCACGTCACAGTGACGTCAGCAGGGTCAACTGGGCGCCCCAGGTCAAACCTGACGTGTGGGGGCCACACGTCAGTGACACAGGAGCTAATCCCGGTCAAACCCAGCGCTGACTGGGGTTTGACCAGGGGTGGGGCCCACTGTCAGTGTCAGCAGGGGGGGGGGTAATTAGTTTAACTAATTCGATTAGTGCTAATCCTAATTAGCTAACAGGGCTGGGCCCACCTGTCATTGAGTCAGGGGCGTCCAACTGGGGTCAAACTCGCCGGACTTGGTCCACGGCTCGTCGCCGGTGAAGCCCGAGACGGCGGAGGGGGTCGGAATTCCTCCTCCGGCGACCAAATGGCCGGCGGAGGGCAGCTACGTGACGCTGAAGATCCCGCGCGTCGAGTGGTGCGGTCAGTTATGCCGGGGGCGGCCTATATCGACGGCGGCGAGCTCAAAGGCGGCGGCCGGAGTTCGGGCAACCGCGGAGATGGCGCTATAGGGCATGGCAGGGAGCACCCGTGGGTGTTTCGGGTTCGCAGGAGCGCGGTGAGCACGCTGGTGATGCTCGGGCGAGCGGCCGAGCTCACGAGCGCGGAGCTCGTTGACCATGGCGGCGGCGAGCCTCGGCGGAGGTGGGGAAGCTAGCTAGGGGAGGGGAACGACGGGTATTCCAGGGGGAAAATGGAGAGTGGCTCACGTAGGGACTAGCAGAGTCGACGACGAGGTCGGGGAAGTGCTGGAGCCCGCGAATCGACTGCGAAGTCACCGGCGGCCGGAGGTTGAAGATGAGGCCGGGGATGACGTTGCAGGGCTCCCCCGGTCGCATGCGTCAGTGTGTAGCTCCACGGAGTCGTGGTGGATCTCTTCGCCATGCTGGTTGGGCGGGTGGTGGCCTATGGCCACGGCTACTGCGACGGCGTGCTCTCGGGGCTCACAGGGAAGAGAGGGGAAGAGGGAGCCAGAGGAGGGGGAGGGGTCCAGAGGGAGAGGGGAAGTGAGAGGGGGGTCGGGGAGGCGCGTGGCGTCACCGGGGCATCGAGGAGGAAGCAGGAGGTGGCCAGGGGAAGCAGGAGGTGGCCGGGGGAGCGTCGGCGCCCGCCACGCACCTGTTCGTCCTCCTGGCTGAGGAGGAAGATGACAAGGGGGAGGAGGTGGGCTGGGCCGGCCAGATGGGCTGGCCAGCTGTTGGGCTGCGGGTGGGCTGCCAGGTAAGCTGAGGTAGGTTCTCTCTCTCTGCTTTTATTTATTGTTTTCTATTTTGTTCTGTTTTGTTTTGGTTTAGTAAAAATACTAAACCATTTTATAAAATCCTGAAAATAATTATGTGGCTAGAACTAAAATATACCAAACCACATAGAATGTTCCAGTAATTATTGGACATATATTATTTATATATAATATATATATCCAATGCAAATAGCTATTTATTTAATTCAAAGGCCCAAAATAATTAACTCTGAGATACCAAAAATATTGTTTTGAGTTCTACCTCTTTGCAATATTTTCAGAGACTAAGAGGAACATTTTCTTGGACTTCTTTGAGGAGATTTTAATGTTGATCATTTTTAGAAGGTTTCTGAGGCTTTGAAAATTCCTCAATTCAAATTTCATTTGAATTAAAACATGATGCTCACATGAGGTCTAGCCTAGTGCATAACAGGGCCAGGGATGTGACAAAGCAATGGTCGAATGAAAAAAACCACAGTTGAAAGTGATTGTTGAAGGTTTACCTTCAAGCATAAGAAACAGCTTCTTGGCAAGACCACTCAGGAAGGCCTCCAGATCATTTTTCTTCTCAAGAGCAGCTTTCAGATTGGTATTTTCTTGTTCGAGCTTGGTAACTGAAGCTAACTTCTTGTCGGCAAGCTTGATCCTCTCAGCTAGTTCAAGGTCTTTTTTCCTTTGGGCCTCCCTCACCTTACCTGCAAGATACAGCAAGATTAGATTCTGAAACAAATGAAGGGAAAAAGCAGTCGTCGAGGTCTCACCAAACATACCTTTGGTCTCTCCTTTGCCTTCGTCAGATTCTCCTGAACCAGCTTCAAATTCAGCTCGAGCTGAGTGTGCTTGTTTTCCAGTTTAGTGTAGCGAGCCGCAAGGTCACAGTAGTTCTGCGAAGAACCAATCGACTAAAATGTCAAAGATAATTCACTTCCGAGTGGAAAAGGAAAAATCACGCGTTTCTAAGACTACAGCCGAATCCAAGCATTCAACCGTAGTCTCGGGGACTACACCCAGTGGGTGCACTCAGCGTGCCCCCACTAATCCTATTGAAGACAGAGTCGACCAGTCGACCGGTTTGCGAAATCCAGTCGCCATCATCGAATGACGGAAAGACTGAAATTATAAAGCCTAAGGCCGACTGCCAGCAGTCGACCTTAGCCTTGGGGACTACACCCAGTGGGTGCACTCAGCATGCCCCCACTAATCCTATTGAAGACAGAGTCGACCAGTCGACCTCAAAAAAAACAAGATGTATTCTTTAAGACTGTAACCGACTGCCAGCAGTCGACCACACTCTCGGGGACTACACCCAGTGGGTGCACTCAGCGTGCCCCCACCGGTTTGCGAAATCCATTCGCCGTAGTCGAATGACGGAGAGACTGAAATTATAAAGCCTAAGGCCGACTGCCAGCAGTCGACCTTAGCCTTGGGGACTACACCCAGCGGGTGCACTCAGCGTGCCCCCGCTAACACGGAGTTTAAATCGACACACCCACTGGGTGACTACTATAAATTCTGGAAAGAAAAGTTTTTTGATAACATATCCTAACAGAACAAGTGGTGGTCGACTGACCTGAACATTCCTTTGAAGGGCGGAACTGGCGTCGTAAGCTGCCTGGCTCGCATCCCGGATGGTCTTCAACTGCTCCATCATGATACCTGCCTGGCGTATCGCCTCCTTCGCGGCGCCAGCTTGGTCCTCTGGGACGTGGTGCGTCGTGAAGAGGGAGGGTTGCGGAGCACTCGTCAGCGGATCTGCGAAGGACACAGTGTGTCGAGTGGTGTTCTCCTCCTCCGCGACCAGAGTCTCAGGCACCGTCACATCCTGGGGCACCCTGCTGGCAGACGCTTTCCTCCTCATTCTGTGCTTCAACGGTTCCTCATCTTCATCATCATTGGATGGAGCTATAGAAAAGAATCAGAATTAGAGATCATGAGTCAGTCGACTAGAAACGGGATTAAGAGTATAGTACCAGGTTTTGAGGTTGCTGCGTCCTCCATCTCATGATCGTCAGCCCGGGCTGAGGTCTCAGAAGTAGCAGCACTGCAACTCCAAAGAGTCAGTCGACTAACTCCAGCGCCAACCAGAGATAAAGTTCATGCAAAACAAGAAGACTTAAGCAACATGATTACCCTGATATGGTGGGGATGGACACCTTCATCTTCGGCAGGTGCTTGGTCAGCTTTGACGGGGCCGCCCTAGGCTGCTTCGACGCCTTTTCAGTCGGCGCCGGAGAGGTGGTCCGAGGGCGCTTGGTCGACTGAGTGACAGTCGCAACCCCCTTGCCACGCTCAGTCGCAGGGTCATGGACAAGCTTCGACCGCCTTTCCGAGCGCGGTGGTGCAACCTCCTCCTCCTCTTCCTCGTCCTCATCAACATCATCATTATCGTCATCAGTGTCATCGTCATCATCATCATCCTCAGCGGTGTCCGAGTCCCACTCCTCCTCCTGGCTCTCGCCCCCGCTCGCTTCTCCCTCCTCAGTCAGAGCTTGTGCTCCGTTGGGCATCGAGTACAACTTAGTGAGGGCCTGATAGACATCCAGACAAAGATCAGTCGACCGATCGGCAGGGAAAACAGAAATAAATATGACGAGAATACAATGGGAAGTGGAGCAGACATACCTTGTTTGGATCACTGTGGCAGTCGAGTGGAGGAATCCTTCTGGCTCCGCGAGGGTTATCCTTGTTCCCAGTAACAGCGGCCATCCACCTTTCCAGAGTGGCATCGTCGACTGTTTCTGGATTGACCCGAGTCACATCCTCAGTCCCGCAGTACAGCCACATGCAATGGCTCTGGAATTGAAGAGGCTGGATACGACGCCTAAGGAAAACCTCCAGGAGATCCATACCCGTCACTCCATCCCGAACCAACTGAACTAGACGCTCCATCAGCATCTTCACGTCAGCTTTCTCCTTCGGAATCACCTTCAGAGAGGAGGGCTTGTTCACTCGGTCCATGGTGAATTGAGGGAGTCCACTCGACTGTCCCGGCGTCGACTGATCCTGGCAGTAGAACCAGGTCGACTGCCAGCCTCTGACTGACTCGGGAAATGTCATGGCTGGGAAGTTGCTCTTGCTCCTCACCTGGATCCCCAGACCCCCACACATTTGGACAACTCGGGTTTTTTCGTCGCCTGGGCTCGCCTTCTTCACGGTCTGAGAGCGACACGTGAATATGTGCTTGAACAAGCCCCAATGCGGTCGACAACCCAGAAAACTCTCACACATGGACACAAACGCGGCAAGATAGGCGATAGAATTCGGGGTGAAGTGGTGGAGTTGCGCTCCAAAGAAGTTCAAGAAACCACGAAAGAAAATGCTCGGCGGCAAAGAGAATCCGCGGTCGACATGGGTAGCCAGAAGCACGCACTCACCCTCTTCTGGCTGGGGCTGCCACTCTTTCCCCGGAAGCCTCGCAGCTCCATGAGGGATCAGGCCCTCGTTGGCCATGTCGAGGAGATCCTTCTCCGTGATGGTCGACTGGATCCAATCTCCCTGGACCCAGCCTTTCGGCAGGCGAGATCTAGACGAAGACCCGCCGTGGCTGGTGGATCTCCCCTTCGCCTTCTCCGTCGCCGACGCCTTCTTCGCGCGTTCCAGCGCCGCCGTCTTCTCCTTGACCATGGCTACCGGCGAGGCGCGCGAGGAGAGGTTGTGCGGAGGCGAGAGCGAGCGCGTTGGGCGGAGACGAAGGGAACAGGGGGAAAATGCTGAGGCACTGTTCAAAAAATACTCACCAGGCGCATTTATAAGATCCCTTCCGAGTGGATGACAGGTGGGCCCGGTCGATCTAATCATATCCTGAAACAGTTGCGTGAGCGTGATACGTGGCGAAAAAAGCGGCGCGGGGATTGAGGCGTCTATGCCCCGTCCCATCCGAGCGCCGCGGACCACTCCGCTTCGCGCGCTCCCCCAAATTCCGTATCCCGCGGAATCCGTGAACGGCAGATCAGTCTACCAAGACGCGGGATTTCCTGCGATCCGTCGCTCGGAAATCAGCGAAGTCCAAAAGATCACTCGACGAAGAAAAAGAATGGATCGAGTCGACTGAAGAAAAGTTGCTCACTATCAACAAAGAGATTTTTTGGTTCAAAGCAACGCACGACTAGCATGCGAAGGCTAATCGGAAACAACATCAACCCCTTCATCACTCAAGCCTCAATCCATTCGGGGGCTAATGATGGAGTCATGTACCTAGGGTAGGGTCACATACCTGATCTAAGTACCCTGCCCGAGGACACCCGTAGAAGAGATCACCTTCCAGTCGACCTACGAGGGACTCACTCGACTGACTTGAAGGACTGACCACGAAGACTCACTCGACCACCAGAAGGTCAAGAGGCACTCGGCACTGCAACGGTCTGTAATTAAATAGACTTTATGATAGTAAAGACACTTTATGTGGGGCGTTACCAGTAACGCCCCAGACTTAATGTACCTTAAACTCTTCATTACGTGGGCTGGCTGGGGTCCTGGCGCACTCTATATAAGCCACCCCCCTCCACAGGTAGAGGGGTTCGGCACTCTGTAACTCATATACACATAATCCACTCGACCGCCTCCGGGCTCCGAGACGTAGGGCTTTTACTTCCTCCGAGAAGGGCCTGAACTCGTACATCTCTTGTGTTTACAACCTCTCCATAGCTAGGACCTTGCCTCTCCATACCTACCCCCACTCTACTGTCAGACTTAGAACCACGACAGCGCCATTTGAGGAGAGACGAGGGGAACATCCATTGACCATTGCTCATCCTCCAGCGCCCAGTGTACTGTCCTACTGTTGATGCGGCGTGTTTCCACGAGCTCGAGAATTAGAGGCGCAATGTATTGCACAGAGTGGCCATGAATCCAACGATCCTTCCAGAACAACACTTTATCTCCTCGGCCGACCTCAATGTGCACCAAACAATCGAAGACAACTCGTGCCTCCTAGTCGACCAGCATTCCTAGACCTGGCCAAGGCCGCTCTGGCTCGGTGTGTCTCAGCCACTCCCACCTCACTCACAAGGCCATCGCCTGAGCTTTCAGATTCTTGATTCCAAGGCCTCCGTACTACGCTGGACGATGGATTCTGTCCCACACAATCAAACACTGCCCACCATTGACCTTAACTTTTCCAGCCTAGAAAAATGACCACAACCAACTGTTGATGTCTTCAAGAACCCATGCGGGGGGCTGTAGCACCAGGAGCTGATGAATAGGGCGAGCGGAAATCATGGTTTTGGTGAGCACCAGTTTGCCCGCTCTCTGAAAGAGTCCTCTATGCCAAGCAGGCAAACACTTCCTCACCCTGTCGAGTAGAGGTTGCCGGTCTTGCTTAGTAAGTTGCTTGATAGCCAACTGCAGATCCAGATATCGACACGGAAACTCCGCAAGCTTGCATTGCAGAAGCTCAATAACCCGCTCTTTATCCTCTTGTTCTCCATGAATGAGAGTGGTAGTGGATTTCAGGTAGTTGACCTTAAGACCTGAAGCTTCTCCGAACATATCCAGCGCGTGCTTGATGAAGATGAGGTCGGTGATAGTGGGATGAACAAACAGAGCAACATCGTCAGCATATAAAGACACCCTTTGCCACGCTGGGATTCCTGTATAAGCGGATAACACTCTCTGCTCCAACGCCTTGCCGATGATCACGGTCAAAGCATCCATGGCAATCACAAAAAGAAGTGGCAAGACCGGATCGCCTTGACGAAGGCCACAGGCATGCGCAATGCTTCTCCCAAGCACACCATTCACCTGGATCTTGGTCGTTGCAGATTGAAACAAGATCGAGACCCACTTGATCCACTTAGTGCCGAAACTTTTAGCTTTCAGAACCTCAAAGAGAAACGACTAGGAGAGGGAGTCGAACGCTCTCGAGATATCAAGTTTCAGGAAGACCCCTTTGCTTCTCCTCGTAGCAATCTTCCGGGCCACTTGCCGAACCAAGAGAAAATTATCATGAAGGTTTCTCCCTTTGATGAAGGCCGACTGGTTGATGGTGACCAAATCCTTCATGCTCGTGCGCACTCTGGTAGCCAGCAACTTCGCAAAGATTTTAGCCATGCTATGTGGGAGACTAATAGATGATAGTCGCCCACCCTTTCTGCGTCCGGCTTCTTTGGCAAAAGAACAATCAGGGCACGATTCAGCTTGGAAAAGCCTCTGCCGTCTCCCACGTAAATCTTGAGCAAGACTGCCATGATGTCATGCTTAATGATTGGCCAAGTTTTTTTGATAGAAAACACCAATAAACCCATCTAGACCGGGGGCTCTATCTGGGTGGAGCTCCTTGATAACTGCCCATACCTCTTCTTCGGAGAAGATAGCTTCAAGGTCTTCGAGGTTCGTTGGTTCCATGCCGAGATAGCCTAGGTCAAGTGTGAACTGCCTTGCTTGCGCCGTTCCAATGATGTCCTGATATGTCTCAGAAATGACTTGCTCCATGCTATCCGGGTTCGTGATCACCTCATCTCCGTGCTTGATCAGCGGTATAAAGTTTCTCGCCCTCCTTCCATCAGCGAAGGCCTGAAAGAACTTGGTGTTAGCGTCTCCTTCTTTAAGTCATCTGAACCTCTACCGCTGCTTGTAGATAGTGCGTTGCAGCAAAGCCAGCCCAAGCAGCGCAAGTTTGAGTGTGTTCCTAAGCCAGCACTCGAGTTCCATGAGCTGTCTATATTCCATAACCTTGTCAAATCTGAACACAATCCAATTGGCCACTGCCATCTGCGATTTGATGTTGCCAGTTTTGCGCTGACCCCAAGCTTGGAGGGCAGAAGCGGTGTTGCGCATCATGGCGTCTAGCCTCTGAAATGGGTATGTGATCCGCTCATCACATCTCCAGGCCTCACGCACTACATCCTCAAAAGCCATCCAGCTTTAGCTTGAACATCTCAAATCTGAACCTCTTCTTGTGGAAGAAAGGGGCATTGGTAGTTAAGTGAAGCAGCGCATGATCAGAGATCCCAGTAGACAGGGCATGTAGTAGATTGTCCGTGTGATCCAACTCCTAGTCCACCGAGACCAACACATGATCAATCTTGGTAAGCGTGGGCCTCTCTTTCTAGTTGGACCACATGAAACGTCTCCCATGCATGTATAGCTCCTTGAGCTCATGCTCCTCAATGAATCGCCTAAATTTGTTCATCATGCCTCTATTGAGATTGCTATTGCTTTTTTCCGAAGCTCTAAGGATCATGTTAAAGTCTCCTAGGATCATCCACGCTCCCGGGCAAGTCGCTCTTCTGGCCGAAAGGTCCTCAAGGAATTTGGTCTTGAGCTCATCCCCTTGCGGCCCATACACCACCGAAATCCACCACGGTTTGCTTCCTTCGGGTTGCACCCAACCTGTGAGGAAGTTGGTAAATCTGCACTCCCACCACGTCCACCACGATGGAGTCCCAAACTAGCAAGATACCCCCTCTAGTTTCCTCCGAAGGCACGTAAGCAAAACCGTCAAAGGACGGCCCTAGGCATTGCATGACAATGTACTTATCGATTACATCCAATTTAGTTTCTTGCAAGCAAACTAAGCTAATCCTGACTACGTCGATGAACTCCTTGACCGCCTTCCTCTTGGCCAGGTTGTTGAGGCCCCGAACATTCCAGCAGATAAGTGTGGGGCTTAAATCCATGACAAAAGGAAGCCACCCACTCTTGCACACCTCACGCGAGGCTTATATAGCCTCAACACTGTTGTCACACAAACACGTCACCGTGTACCTCCAACACCGAGGGTGATGCACCGCAGCTCACGCCGAAGGAGACCCATCCGGAAGCGCGGTACGCAAGCAATCCGGCGGGTGCTTTTCAAGACCCGAAACCCCACGCGTCCGGGAAGGACCCCGTCTAGACGCGCGGCGGCTATAGGCTGCCCTAGGTCGGTTCACCCGCCCCTAGAGCCTTGAGTATCATTGCCCTTCAACATGAAGAATGAACGAAGAACGAGAGAGAAAGAACAAGGGAAGGATATAAAACTAGGGTAAAAAGTAGATGGGTTTTGCGATTGTGTGTTGTTCAATCGGCCATCACCCCTTAGGTATATAAGAGGCGGATGGACTTCTCGTGCAAGGAAAGGTTTAGAATTCACGTTTAAAACCCTGGATGGGTCCATCTCGGAATCCAAACTTTCCAAAACTGTTCGGTTTACAACCCGTCTGCATCTTGCAGGTCATGTTTGAGGCAGTAAATGACCTCGGATGAAAACGTGCCCAAGAGCGGTCCTAACCGTTTCGACGAGACCAACAACTTTCGTATTGAACGTTTTTTGACCAGAGGCCATCTTGAAGGGGTTTTCGGCTGTTTTCTGAAGTCTGCGGCAGAAAAATCCAAAATGCGGACAAACATCCCCGGAGTGACCGGCCAACCTCGGAGAAATCCAACACCCGGATGATCATTCCCGGAGTGTCGGCCATCCTAACGCATCCGGGCATTTTCGGATCTAACTTTTTCATACAAACTTCGATTGGTACGTGTTTTATACCAGAATCAACCGATCCGACGAGACGCACAACTTTCATGTTGAAAATTTTTCCATTTGAGGCCATCTTAATTGGGTTCCAAATCATTCTTTAATCTGGTGTCAACATAAGCATCTCTGAACTTGTCATAACTTTGGCATCTGAGCTCCGTTTTAGACCATCTCCATATCCATCTTGACCTTCCAAAAAAAGCCATACCATGGCGAATTCCAATCATAAGTTTGAATCAATCTTGACATGGCTTTAAGCAACCTTTAAGATTGTGCCACTTTTGATCGTAAACACATGCCCCCCTGTTTTTCGGCAAAGCTAGCGTGCCATAAAATAACTCGTACCATGTTTGTTCTAAGGACAATGTCAACACTCCATCGACCATTTATATGTGCTTAGGGTGATAAATCTATATCGACCATGTTCATGCTTGGGGCGATAATTCTATATAGGTCATTGATTTTAACTTCTTATTTACATCATACTTTGTAACTGATTACCACCAATCAGGTTTAAAGAGATGGGAATGAACCCGTTCCTTGTGGCACTAAGGAAATCAAACTCCGAGAGGTCACGCCCTGTTAAGCAAGTAACATCGGGATGATTCCAATCCACCGATGCATCGGCCAAAGCAACACAAGCCGAATTATCCGCGTGAATGACTTCTACCTCATCATCGACCCATTGTATAAGAATTGATGCATGGTAGATGGCACGCATTGGTTAGCATGAACCCAATCGTGGCCTAATATAACATTATAGTTACCTTGCACCTCGGCGATGAAGAAAGTGGTGGCCAAAGTTTTGCTCCCCACAGTGAGTTCCATGCACATCACATCTTTGGCCTCTGCCTTTTCTTTACCCTCAAATACATTAAGTACCATACTGGTCTTCACTAATGCATCATCATCTAACCCCAACTTTTTGAATACCGAGTAGGGCATAAGATTTACCACCGCACCACCATCAACGAGCATCCTAGCAACCGGCGATCCGTTAATATGACCTTTGAGGTACAATGGCTTCAAGTGTTTCACCGGTTCTTTTGGCTTCTTGAAGATAGCGTTCTTGGGACCAAAATCCAGCTGGGCCACCTCCTCTTCTTCACCTATAGCACGAAACTAGGAAGGTAAGTAATACACCATATTAATATCCATACCTTCTTGAGCCAGCGTAGATTCTTAATCCACCATCTCATCTTCATCTCCCAATGTGAATATTGGGCTTAAAGTTTCCTCAGTTGTAGGGGATGTTTCAGGTGGTGTGGACGATGTAATAGGGTGTCGCATCATCCTCTTTTGGTAGTGAAGGTGTTGCTGTAGCTAATGTAGAAGCATCTGTGTTTTTTTGTTTAGGCCTCCACACTTGTTTTGTGAGTGCCATGGGCCGAATTTCATTGAACAATTTGTCCCTTTGCTTCCACTAGTAGAAAACAGGGCTTTGGTTCAGGTCGGGCTAGCCCATTAGTCCCGGTTCAGCCCAGAACTGGGACCCATGGGGGCATTGGTCCCGGTTCGTGAAGCCAGGGGCCTGCAGGGCCTCGTGGGGGCATTGGTCCCTGTTTGTTTGGCCCCTTTGGTCCCGTTTGGTAGGACGAATCGGGACCAATGGGCCTCGCTCCTGGCTTACCACCATTGGCCCCGGTTGGTGGCTTGAACCGGGACCAAAGGGTGTCCTTTAGTCCCGGTTCCATCCACGAAACGGGACCAATGACGTGCCTATATATACCCCCTCGCCGACGAGCAGAGCACTCCACACTGCTCTGTTTTTTCTAGCCAGCGAGGGGAGGGCTTTGTGGCGTTCTAGCCCACCTCCTATGCACATGAGGTGTTCGATGGAATGCCCGAGCCACACTACTTAAGCTTTCTCCTCTCCAAGCTCCATTTTCCTCAATATTTGTCTAGGTTTAGCGGCCCGTCACGTCCCGTCCCTGTCTTCACTGCTGTCGGTCGCCCGCGCCGATCTTGTCACCCTCACCACTGTGGTGAGCCTCTTGTTCTTATCTTCTTTTTGAAAGGAAAAAAATTTCTTACTTGTATGTTTGGATAGATACTTGTATAATTTTCTTACTTTTATTATTGCTTCTTATTATATAGTGCGATGGTTTTGGTATCCGCCCCCGTCGGCCCTCGTCCTGTCTATGATTCGGATGTGATATATATTTTCTTTTATAACTATTTGGTTCATTTATTGTTTATGACAATTATGCCGACCAACGCGACATAGGTTTTATTTATCTAGGAGGTATGTGAATCGGAAATTCCAACCGACCCTATTGTTGAGAGGTTAAATTTAGTTGAAGAAGAAAACAATTACTTGAAGGAAAAAATAAAAAAATTGAGGAGGAGAAGATGATATTGGAGTTGCATGTTGCGGATGTCATCGATGATCACAAGATCAAGATGGATGCAATGTGCTTGAAGATTAGAAAGATAGAAAATATGCTATTCATACCGAGGCTTGGTATCATTATGCCGTTGGATCAATTGTTACCTTGGTTGCGATTGTGATAGCATTTGTTGTTGCATTGAAATGTTTTACATAGTTTCAATGTATGGTTTAATTAGATGCTCTGGAGAGCTATATGTTGTTCAATGAGAACTATGTATGTACTTTGGTTTTAATGTGATGATGAACTTCTATTAATTTGGTCACTTATCTATTCATGATGTTCTGTAATGGTTTTTGACACACTTAATTATATATAATGCACGTAGATGAACCGGCAATGGATGTACGGTGACAGACACACCTCCGAGTACATTAAGGGCGTGCATAATTTTCTCGAAGTGGTTGAGGCAAACAAGCAGAATGGTTTTATGTGTTGTCCATGCCCTATATGTGGGAATACGAAGTCTTACTCTGACTCGAAAACCCTTCACACCCACCTGCTTTATAAGGGTTTCATGCGACACTATAATGTTTGGACCAAGCATGGAGAAATAGGGGTTATGATGGAAGATAGCGAAGAAGAAGAGGATGATGACAATTATGTGCCCCCTGAATACGGTGATGCTGCAACGGGGGAAGCTGTTGAAGATCAAGAGGAACCATATGATGTGCCCGATGATGATCTCCGCCGTATCATTGTTGATGCAAGGAGACAGTGCGAAAGTCAAAAGGAGAAGCTGAAGTTCGATCGCATGTTAGAGGATCACAAAAAAGGGTTGTACCTCAATTGCGAAGATGGCAACACAAAGCTCAGTACCGTACTGGAATTGCTGTAGTGGAAGGCAGAGAATGATGTGCCTGACAAATGATTTGAGAAGCTACTGAAAATATTGAAGAAGAAGCGTCCAAAGGATAACGAATTGCCCGATAGTATTTATGCAACAAAGAAGGTTGTATGCCCTCTAGGATTGGAGGTGCAGAAGATACATGCATGCCCTAATGGCTGCATCCTCTACCGTGGTGCATAGGAGGATTTGAACGCATGCCTGCTATGCGGTGCATTGCGGTATAAGATCAGACGAGATGACCTTGGTGATGTTGACGGCGAGCGCCCCAGGAAGAGGGTTCCTGCCAAGGTGATGTGGTATGCTCCTATAATACCAAGGTTGAAACGCCTGTTCAAAAACAAAGAGCATGCCAAGTTGATGCGATGGCACAGAGAGGACCGTAAGAAAGACGGGAAGTTGAGAGCACGCACTGATGGGTCGCAGTGGAGAAAAATCGAGAGAAAGTACTGGGAGGAGTTTGTAGGTGACGCAAGGAATATATGGTTTGGTTTAAGCGCGGATGGCATTAATCCTTTTTGGGAGCAGAGCAGCAATCACAACACCTGGCCCGTGACTTTATGTATCTATAACCTTCCTCCTTGGCTGTGCATGAAGCGGAAGTTCATTATGATGCCAGTTCTCATCCAAGGCCCTAAGCAACCGACAATTACATTGATGTGTACCCAAGGCCATCAGTTGAAGAACTTTGACAGCCATGGATTGGAAACGGTGTACATGTGTGGGATGAGCACAAACATGAGGAATTTGACCTGCATGCGTTGCTGTTTGTAACCATCAATGATTTGCCTGCTCTCAGTAACCTTTCATGACAGACAAACAATGTATACCACGCATGCACGCACTGTTTAGATGACACCAAAAGTATATACCTAGACAAATGCAAGAAGAATGTGTACCCGGGGCATCATCGATTCCTTTGGACCAACCATCAATGTCGAAATAAAGGCAAGCATTTCAAAGGCGAGGTAGATCACTAGAAGAAGCCCGCCATGCGTATCGATGATCACGTACTTGCTATGGTCAATGATTTAAAAGTAATCTTCGGAAAGGGTCTCGGTGCACTATATGTTCTGAATGACGCTAAGGGACGCGTACCCATGTGGAAGAAGAAATCTATATTTTGGGACCTACCCTACTGGAAAGACCTAGAGGTCCGCTCTTCAATCGACGTGATGCACATGATGAAGAACCTTTGCGTGAACCTGCTAGGCTTCTTGGGCGTATATGGGAAGACAAAAGATACACCGGAGGCACGGGAGGACCTGTAACGTTTGCTCGAAAAGGATGGCATGACTCCAAAGCAGTATGAAGGTCCTGCCAGCTATGCTCTTACCAAAGAAGAGAAGGAAATCTTCTTTGAATGCCTGCTCAGTATGAAGGTCCCGTCTGGCTACTCGTCGAATATAAAGGGAATAATAAATATGGCAGAGAAAAAGTTCCAGAACCTAAAGTCTCATGACTGCCACGTGATTATGACGCAACTTCTTCCGATTGCATTGAGGGGGCTTCTACCGGAAAACGTTCGATTAGCCATTGTGAAGCTATGTTCATTCCTCAATGCAATCTCTCAGAAGGTGATCGATCCAGAAATCCTACCAAGGTTAAGGAGTGATGTGGCGCAATGTCTTGTCAGTTTTGAGCTGGTGTTCCCACCATCCTTCTTCAATATCGTGACGCACGTCCTAGTTCATCTAGTCGACGAGATTGTCGTTCTGGGCCCTCTATTTCTACACAATATGTTCCCCTTTGACAGGTTCATGGGAGTGCTAAAGAAATATGTCTGTAACCGCGCTAGGCCAGAAAGAAGCATATTCATGGGCCATCAAACAGAGGATGTCATTGGATTTTGTGTTGACTTCATTCCTAACCTTAAGAAGATAGGTCTCCCTCAATCGCAGTATGAGGGGAGACTGGGTGGAAAAGGCATGCTAGGAGGGGACTCAATAATATGTAGGGACGGGCATTCTTGGTCTCAAGCACACTACATGGTTCTACAGAATTCTACCTTGGTGACCCCGTATGTCGATGGACACAAGAACATTCTGCGCTCCAAACACCCAAACAAGTGTGATGACTGGATTACATGTGAACACATCAGGAGTTTTGGCAGTTGGTTCCAAACACGTCTCAGGGGTGACAACACTGTTTCTGATGACCTGTACTCGTTGGCGAGGGAACCATCTTCGACTGCGATGACTTACAAAGGGTACGAGATAAATGGGAATACATTTTACACAATCACCCAAGATCAAAAGAGCACCAACCAAAACAGTAGTGTCCGCTTTGATGCAGCAACCAATAGGGGAGAGGACACATATTATGGTTACATAGTGGCCATATGGGAACTTGACTATGGACATGATATTAAGGTCCCTTTGTTTAAGTGCAAATGGGTCAATCCGTCAGGAGGTGAGGTACAGGTAGACCCACAGTACAAAATGACAACAGTGGATCTGAACAATCTGTGGTACACAGACGAACCATTCGTCCTAGCCAATGATGTGGCGCAGGTTTTCTATGTGAAGGACATGTCTACCAAACCGAGAAAAAGAAAATATAAGTAAGCGGATACATGATACGATGAGCCAAAGTGCCACATAGTTCTTTCAGGAAAAAGAGACATCGTGGGATTGGAGGGCAAGACAGACATGTCTGAAGATTATGAAAAGTTTCATGAAATTCCTCTCTTCAAAATCAAGGCTGACCCAAGCACCCTGTTAAACGATGAAGATTATCCATGGTTACGGCGCAATAAGCAAAGGACACAAGCGAAGAAAAACTGAAGACTTTCTATCCACAACTATTATGATGATGCCTTTGATCTATAATATCACTGCAGTTACATGTGAACCAATGAAATCCCTTTGTAACAGATGAGTTTTCATCCGAAACCCTGATACTTCCAAAGAGATTGTCTGTTTTGTACACGAAGTGCATCTAGTTTTTGTCGTAACCCTCTCAACTTTTTAGCACATGCAATGTGGGTGAAATGATGATACCATGGCAACTTTCAACCTTTTCAGAGTTCATTTGTAGTGCTTTTCAATTTAAGGGTCATTTAGCTTAAAGAATGAACTAATAGCAAAAATAATGAACTAATAGCAAAAAGAATGAACTGAAAATAATCAATTAAAATATTCTGTTATGATCAACTAAAACAAAACTATAATATCCTTCAATAGCAAAAAGAATCAACTAAAAAGCTTTTATAAAACTCTAATAGCAAAAGGAATCAACTCAAAAAACTTTTATAAACCTCTAGTATTATTGAAATTAAAATTATATAAAATTTATGCAACCAACATTATAAAAGTTTTTTCTGTTGAAAACATTAAAGAAAAAAAGAATTTTCATAAAGAATTTTTTTGTTAGAAACTTTAATTACAAAAAGAATTATCATAAAGAATTTTTTGTTAGAAACTAAAATAACAAAATCTTTTTTTGAATATAATGATAAAACACAGTAATATTAAATAGCAGGAAAAAGAATCACTAAAAAATCTATCTTTATAGTAAAGTTATTCAAAAACTAGTGATTCACACAAATTTAAAAAAAAATCAAATTTAAATTATTCAAATTGGAAAGCAAATGGCACTAACAGAATGTTTATAATTTTTATTACCTAAAAGCAAAAAAGAATTAAAAAAATAAAGAAAAAAACAAAAGAAAAAAATAATGCAAAGAACAAAACAAAAAACTGGAAAAAAAATAAAAAAATGCCACCTACTGGGCCACCACGGCCTGAATACGACTAGAATCCCAGTTAGTTGGTCCAGGATTCAGGCCTGCAGAAGGCCCAACAAGCCCACATGCATAGCAGTGTCAGTTTAGGCCCATAGGCCTATAGTTGAAAAGAGTTCGAGAGGGAAGAGGCAGCGGAGCTTATAAACAGGTGCAGGGCGCTCTCAACTAGCGAGGTGGGACTAAACTCCCACCACCACGCCGCTGTGCAAGGCCATTGGCCCTGGTTGGTGGCACCAACCGGGACCCGGTTGGTGCCATGAACGGTACCATTGCCCCCTTTAGTCCCGGGTGGTGGCACCAACCAGGACTAAAGGGGGGCATTGGTTCCGGTTGGTGCTACCAACCGGGACCAACGATCTTGGTATATAAGCAACACTTACCAAAATTTTCAGTTTTCATCTCATCCCCCCCCCCCGACGACACCGACGACAACAACGCCGACAGGCTGCCCCGCCGCCCCCGCCATCGCCGTCGCCGTCACCGTTGCCCGCGCCCGTCGTCGCCGCCGGCCCTACGCTGCCCCTGCCCGGCCACTGTCGCCACGCGCCCGTAGTTGCCGCTGTCTGCCCCCGCCGCCTTCCCCGCACCGCCCCTGCCGCGACGCTGTTGCCCTGCCTCGTCATCGTGCGCCGTCCTAGCTGTGAGCGCCGCCAGCCGTTTTTTTTGTATGCTTTTTTTGTTGTATGTATTGTATTAATTTTGACGTATGATTTCTTTTTTGTTCATATGATGTATGTTTTTTCATATATATAGATGATGTCTGTTTTTTCTGTTAGGTTAGTATAGATTTTAGGTTAGTGGAGAGGAAAAAGAAAAATAAGGAAAAAGAAGAAAAGAGGAAGAAGGAAGAAGGAAGAAGAAGAAAAAGCAGAGGAAAAAGGAAAATAAGAAGAGGAAGAAGGAGAAGAAGAAGGGAAGAAGAGGAGAAAAAAATAAGAAGAGGAAGAAGAAGAAAAAATAGAGGAGAAGAAGAAGAAATAGAGGAGAAACCCTCTTTTTTTCTTCTTCTTCCTCTTCTTATCTTTTATCAGAAATGAGGGTGTCGGGAAATAGGGTGTCGGAAACTAGGGTAGAGGGTTGAGGGTCATCGAGGGGTCAAGTGTCGAGGGTCGTCGAGGTTCGAGGGTCGTCGAGGGGTTGAGTGTCGAGGGTCGTCGAGGGTCGAGGGTCGTCGAGAGTCGAGGGTCGAGTGTCGTTGAGTGG
>NC_041393.1:615501337-615517294 GCF_002162155.2 Triticum dicoccoides | reverse complement strand
GAGGGTCGAGGGTCATTGAGAGTCAAGGGTCGAGGGTCGTCGAGGGTCGTTGAGAGTCGAGGGTCGAGGGGTCGTCGAGGGGTCAAGGGTCGTCGAGGGGTTGAGGGTTGAGGGTCGAGGGTCGAGGATCGCCGAGGGTCGAGGGTCTCCATTTAACAAAAAATGCCCCCATTATGGATGTGCACAAGTTGATCCATTTTTTTTTCTGATCTCATCCATGGCTACATCATTTTCTGGAAGTAACAGGCGTATGATGCTACGAAACTCTTCAAAGTTGTTTTGGAATGAAGTTCCGGATAGGATGATTCGCTTTTTGGTACGGATTTCAGCAACGGCCTTCCAAATAGCGATATTCGGAAGGCTCTTGCTAAACTTCATACCAAAAAGCAAAATATCCTATCCGGGACTCCGTTCCAAAACAATTTTGGAGAGCTTCCTACCGTTATGCGCTTGTTACTTTTGGAAAATGATGAAGCAATGGTTTTCTTGAGATCAGGAAAAATATGGACCATTTTTTGCACATCCGGAATGGCGCCATCTAGTTAAATCCCTTAAAGGTTAAGAGAATCCGAGCGGTTCAGGATCAGAACTAGCTAGGGTAGGGGGTCAAGGGTCGCCGAGGGAATGAGGGTCAAGGGTCGTCGAGGGGTCGAGGGTCGAGGGTCTCCGTTTAACAAGAATGCCCCCATTATGGATGTGCACAAGTTGATCCATTTTTTTTCTTATCTCATCCATGGCTACATCATTTGCTGGAAGTAACAGGCGTATGATGCTACGAAACTCTTCAAAGTTATTTTGGAACAGAGTTCCGGATAGGATGATTCGCTTTTTGGTACTGATTTAAGCAAAGGCCTTCCAAATAGCGATATTCGGAAGACTCTTCCTGAACTTCATACCAAAAAGCGAATTATCCTATCCGGGACTCCGTTCCAAAACAATTTTGGAGAGTTTCGTACGGTTATGCGCCTGTTACTTTTGGCAAATGATGAAGCAATGGGTTTCTTGAGATCAGGAAAAATATGGACCATTTTCTGCACATCCAGAAAGGCACCATCTTGTTAAATACCTTAAAGGTAAGAGAATCCGAGCGGTCAAGGATCGAAACTAGATAGGGTAGGGGGTCAAGGGTCGCCGAGGTGATAAGGGTCGAGGGTCGTCGAGGGGTCGAGGGTCGAGGATTGCTGATGGGTCGACAGGGGGACGTCGATCAACCCCCTCTCGCTCGACCAACTCTCGAGGACACCCAAACCATAGAAAAAATGTTGTCGATCTCGTACCCCCTCCCGTCCCTACCGACAAAGTCTCTCGAGATTTATAAGAGATTTATCAAGAATGCCCCCATTATGGATGTGCATAATTAAGTTGATCCCTATTTTTTCCTGATTTCATCTATCCTTCTATATGTGGACGTTTTCTTGTGTCAAAGTATTGAATCCTTTGACACTAGACAACGTGACATACAGAAGGGTAGATGAGATCAGGAAAAAATAGGGATCATTTTTTTCTGCACATCCAGAATGGCGCCATCTTGTTAAATCCCTTAAAGGTTAAGAGAATCCGAGCGGTTGCAGATCGGAACTAGCTAGGGTAGGGGTCAAGGGTCGCTGAGGGGATGAGGGTCGAGGGTCGTCGTCGAGGGGTCGAGGGTCGATGATCGCCGAGGGGTCTATGTTTGCCACTATTAATATATCCATCTCTCATGTTTGTATATTAATTGCCATGTTGTAATATTTGCAGAAACTATGGATAAACAAAGAGACTTCGAACAAGAAGAGATATTGGGGGACATAATCCGCGACGGAGGTGACGTCTTGTCGATATTTCTCAACGAAACCAATGGTCTGGAAGGAGAGGAAGTAGGATACGATGATCAAACAATGGAGGAGGAAAATCATGATCTTGATGGTGGCTCCGACGACCGTGATGCCGGCTCCGGTGACCGAACGGACCCGGGATCAGCTGTTGCAAAGTCCGGCGAGGTATATATATATATATATATATATATTAAGCATGTGCGGACTAGCTAATTGATGCATTAATTGTTTTTGTATGTACATATATTAACTCTTCTTTCTTCTTTTATAGCCCTCCGGATCGAGCAAAACTTCAGTAACGAGATGAGGCCCGAAGAAAAAGTTGCGCCCGGATGAAAGGTTCACGATAACAGAAATTGCGCGCAATGGCCAGCCGATTCAACCCCTCCGGACCAAGGAAGCATTTTCTGCTCAGTGCGGGGTTCTCGTTAGGGATATGATCCCGATCATCATCCACCAATGGTATAAGCCTAAGAAGGAAGACCCTCATGTTTCTTTTGTCGAAGATAGATAGAAAGGTGATCTTTGGACCGTGCTGAACGAAAATTTCACCCTACCGGCAGAGGAGGATCTAGAGAAGCCAATTATAGAGCCATTGATTAAGGCTCATGTTGTCAAGAAGATGGCAGGTCTATTCAGGAGGTGGAAGAATGAGTTGAAATCAATGTATGTCGACAAAAACAAGACTCCAAAATTCACCGGCCGATTTGAAGATAAGAGATCACTGGCCCGAATTTATGGCCCACAAGACATCGGAGAAGAGTAAGAAGATGTCCGTGATTAACAAGATAAATGCTGCAAAGAAGGAGCATCACCATCGCACGGGGTCAGGTGGCTACCTCAAAGCCTGGCCATTGTGGGACAAGGCTGAGTAGGACCTGATTGCTAAAGGGGTCGAACCAGAGATATTACACTGGCCAGACCGTTCAAGGACTTGTTTCTTTGGGGTTGGGGGTACTTTGGACCCTGAAACAGGGAAGTGTTGTTGGACGGACAAGCAACTTGCAACACCCATCATGAAGCTTCAGGAAGCAATCAAGGCATCGCAGGAAGGGACGTTCGTTCCCGACAGAGAGAACGACGAGCTCACAAAGGCTCTGGGGAATCCTGAGCACCCTGGACGAACACGAGGCACACCAGGATCCGTTGCATGGAAGGTTGGGTTTCCCGACGCAGGTGGTTACAAATCCCAAGAGTGGAGGAGGAAAGTGGAGATGAGCGAACTGCAGAAGCTTCAGGCAAGAGTATGAAATCTAGAGGAACGACAAGCTATTGAGAACCAGCCAGATCCTGCCCAAGCTACCCCAGAAGCTACCCCGCCATCTCAGTGGAGAAGCAGTGTGGCTTCCACCGAGCTTGTTCAGTAGCCTAACTTCATGGGTCCTAGCTACCCCGTGGATTTTATCATGGATTCACACCAGTGCCACCTTATGATGCAATGGCTTCAGCTCAAAGTCAAGGTGGATGTCGGCTCTGTGTTCCCCCTTCACCCAAAGCAACTTTTCACTACCGTTCGATTCCACAAGGCTATGCTATTGTGATGGTGGATGAAATAATGGAGAGATTTGAGGAGCTCCAGCTTGACCACCCTACAGGTGACGGGGAGACTCATATGGGTCTTGATCTGAAGACTCCGTGTCTATGGCGGAAGGAGCACATCAAGCTTCTGAACTTCATGCCTCCTGCGAGTCAGCTGGGAACTCCGCCTCCTCCGCCTCCTCCTCCTCCTCCGGCGAGTGATCTGGTCACTCCGCCTCCTACTCCAGCGCGTGAGGGCGGCAGTACTCCGCCTCCTTCTCCGCTTGCTCCTACACGTCCGAGCAGCCCGCCTCCTCCTTAGCCGCCTCGTAAGCAACAACGACGGTGGAACACAGATGTCGCCACTCCAGCTGCTCCAATGCGTCGTAGCAGTCCACCTCCTTCTTCTACGCCTCGTAAGCAATGGAAGAAGGCAGCCGCAGCCGCTCCAGCTGCTCCGGCGTCTAGCATTACAGCCAGAGGCGATTCAGTCCATTGTCTCTCAAGCCTCTAGAGAACTTACCATACAAGAGGAGCGAGGAGGAAAACCAGAAGATTTGTGAAGGCCAAGTGTGGGACTTCTTTGAATTGGTAAAAGCTAAGAAACATCCACCTCCGGAGGAGAAGATAGATCCGATGAAAGCGAAGCACACTTTGGATGCCCTGAAGCGACCACCACCGCCTCCGCCACAAACCAACTATGACCGCGTTATTGAAAGGACATATAAGGTAGCGGAGCAGTCGGGAAGTACTTGCACTGATCAAAGGTTAGCAGAACAAAGAAGTGGGAAAAAAAATTCCCCAGCTCGGCAAACAAGCGAAGCAATCATGCCCCCCGCTCAAGGTGTCTAGCGATATCGTTTCTAATCTTCCGGGGATGCTGCCCGGTACCAATCCTAGAGATTACATGCCCGACGATGCACTTTTTGATATAATGGAGGTGGACACATTCAAATTCCGGCACGGGAAGCCTCTCGTCAAACCTGGTACTCCTCTAACAACGATGATGCGAAGATTCCATGATTGGTACATGGACATCTGCAGCAAGTCTAGGACGGATACTTTGACGCTGAGAGTTAAAGAGGAGCACGACCTCGTTGGAATTGATCTGTTGTCTATTCCATATGAGGAGTTCTTCCAGTTTTCAATCAAAAGGCCCTCGATAAAACAATAATCACTTGGTACTGTCTATAAGTACTACTTCTGTAATTAAGTCCCTATATATAGCTCAACTCTTTCATTGCATGTATATAAAATTATGATCACTATATTATGCAGATTGAAGATCGCCGAATTGAAGAAAAGACAAATCAGTGATATTGGGTTCATTAACACAAATCTCATGGATGAACGGAATGTTAAATATGATGCCAAAGAAACCGAGGCCAACTTGCTACGATCATTACTTCAAAATCAAAACAAAGATACAATACTCTTTCCTTACAAATACATGTGATTGTTACTGTCTTGTGCATATTCGGTTTCCCTTATTACTTGAGGTTATAGTAATGTAATCGATGAGTTATGCATGCGTGCGCAGCTTCCACTTTATTCTGCTATAGATTAAGCTTGAGTAGGGACTAGTAACCGTCATAGACTCGAAACGAAAAAATCCCAAGGAGTATGCGACCATGACTAAAATGCTCGAGAAGTAAGTTCAATCGATCATAATCGCACCATATCGGCAACTTTGTTCATTTCTTGATACCAAGTAAGTTCAATCGATCATTATCGCACCATATCGGCAACTTTGTTCATTTCCTGATATCAAGTAATTGTTTTCTTTTGTCGGGCAGGGTTTGGAAAAAGTTCACCACACAAGCTCCGGCACTGCCGACGGAGCTGCGATTTAACCACCCGAAAGTAAGTACTACTAGCTAGTTCCGCGAATCTCCCATTGATTCTAGCTAGTTTCATCAATACCATTTAGCATGCTTGCTTACCAGTTTCATTGACCTCCGTTTCTTGTAAAGTGGTTGTGGCAGGAACCCGGAATAATTACTGTGGATACTACATTTGCGAGTTCATCCACCACACGACCTGTGACCGGGGCTATGATGACCCAGAAGTATAGGGGATCTATCCTAGTCCTTTCGATAAGTCAGAGTGTCGAACCCAATGAGGAGCAGAAGGAAATGACAAGTGGTTTTCAGTAAGGTATTCTCTGCAAGCACTGAAATTGTAGGTAACAAATAGTTTTGTGATAAGATAATTTGTAACAGGTAACAAGCAATGAAAGAAAATAAGTTGCAGCAAGGTGGCCCAATCCTTTTTGTAGCAAAGGACAAGCTTGGACAAGTTCTTATAATGAGAAAAGCGCTCCCGAGGACACATGGGAATTATCGTCAAGCTAGTTTTCATCACGCTCATACGATTCCCGTTTGTTACTTTGATAATTTGATATGTGGGTGGACCGGTGCTTGGGTACTGCCCTTTCTTGGACAAGCATCCCACTTATGATTAACCCCTATTGCAAGCATCCACAACTACAAAAGAAGTATTAAGGTAAACCTAACCATACATGAAACTAGTGCATCCAAATCAGCCCCTTACGAAGCAACACATAAACTAGGGTTTAAGCTTCTGTCACTCTAGCAACCCATCATCTACTTATTACTTCCCAATGCCTTCCTCTAGGCCCAAATAATGTTGAAGTGTCATGTAGTCGATATTCACATAACATCACTAGAGGAGAGACAACATACATCTCATCAAAATATCGAATGGACACCAAATTCACATGACTACTAATAGCAAGACTTCATCCATGTCCTCAGGAACAAACGTAACTACTCACAAAGCATATTCATGTTCATGATCAGAGGAGAACTAATATGCATTAAGGATCTGAACATATGATCTTCCACCAAGTAAACCAATTAGCATCAACTACGAGTAATCAACACTACTAGCAACCCGCAGGTACCAATTTGTGGTTTTGATACAAGATTGGATACAAGAGATGAACTATGGTTTTGAGAGGAGATGGTGCTGGTGAAGATGTTGATTAAGATTGACCCCCTCCTGATGAGAGGATGGTTGGTGATGACGATGGTGATGACTTCCCCCTCCCAGAGGGAAGTTTCCCCGGCAGAACAGCTTCGCCAGAGCCCTAGATTGGTTCCGCCAAGGTTCCGCCTCGTGGCGGCGGAGTTTCGTCCCGTAAGCTTGCTTATGATTTTTGTAGGGTAAAAGCCTTCATATAGCAGAAGATGGGCACTGGAGGGCCACTAGGGGGCCACGAGGCAGGGGGCGCACCCAGTAGGGGTGGGCGCGCCCCCCACCCTCGTGGCCAGGGTGTGGGCCCCCTCTGGTACTTCTTTCGCTCAATAATTCTTATTAGTTCCAAAAAATGACTTTCGTGGAGTTTCAAGACTTTTGGAGCTGTGCAGAATAGGTTTCCATTATTTGCTCCTTTTCCATCCAGACTCCCTGCTGCTGGCATTCTCCCTCTTCATGATAAACCTTGTAAAATAAGATAGAATAGCCATAAGTATTGTGACATAACGTGTAATAACAACCCATAATGCAATAAATATCAATATAAAAGCATGATGCAAAATGGACATATCAACTCCCCCAAGCTTAGACCTCGCTTGTCCTCAAGCGGAAGCCGATATTGAAAAATATGTCCACATGTTTAGAGATAGAGGTGTCGATAAAAATAAAATACGGACATGAGGGCATCATGATCATTCTTATAACAACAACATATATTTATTTTGTCATATGATTTCTTATGCTCAAGTAACAATATATTCACAATGTCAAGTATGGTTCAGAAACTTCATTGAGAACTAACAAACTATAATCTTAGTCATTGAAGCAATTCCAATTTATCATAACACCGGAAAGAGTCAAGAATAGAGCTTTTCAGCAAGTCCACATACTCAACTATCATATAGTCTTCTACAATTGCTAACACTCATGCAATACTTATGGTTCTGGACTTTTAATCAGACACAGAGAAAGATAGGGGCTTATATTGTTGCCTCCCAACGTATTCACCTTTGGATGATGTCGACAATGATAGTTCATGCTAACTTACATCCAATTGGATATATATATCAGGATCTTTCCAACACGAGGTGCTTGCCAAAAGGATAAAATGAAAAAGGGAAAGGTGAAGATCACCTTGACTGTTGCATAATATAAAAGATGTAAAGTAAAAGATAGTCCCTTTGCAGAGGGAAGCAGAGGTTGTCATGTGCTTTTAGGGTTGGATGCACGAAATCTTAATGCAAAAGAACATCACTTTATATTTCCACTTGTGATATGAACCTTTATTATGCAGTCCTATGCTTTTATTACTTTCATATCACACGATCGTATAAAGCTTATTTTCTCCGCACTAATAAGTCATACATATTTAGAGAGCAATTTGTATTGCTTGCAACATGACAACTTACTTGAAGGATCTTACTCAATCCATAGGTAGGTATGGTGGACTCTCATGGCAAAAACCGGGTTTAAGGATATTTGGAAGCACAAGTAGTATCTCTACTTGGTGCAAGGAATTTGGCTAGCATGAGGGGGAAAGGCAAGCTCAACATGTTGGATGATCCATGACAATATGCTTTAACTGAGATGTGAGAAAACATAACCCATTACGTTGTCTTCCTTGTCCAACATCAACTCTTTAGCATGTCATACTTAAATGAGTGCTCACAATTATAAAAGATGTCCAAGATAGTATATTTATATGTGAGAATCTCTCTTTCTTTATTACTTCCTATTAATTGCAACGATGACCAAAACTATGTTTGTCAACTCTCAACAACTTTTATGCCTTATACTCTTTATATGTGAAGTCATTACTATCCATAAGATCAATATGAACTCTTTCATTCTTTTTATTCTTCCTATTTTCTCAAGACCATAGCAGGATAGCAAAGCCCTTGACTCAACACTAATCTTTATTATATAGCTCACGGACTCGATTACATAAAGGGATCACAAAGAAAAACTCAAAACTAATTCATACCAAGACTTTATTCTACTAGATCTAGATATTACCAAAAGGATCGAACTAAGTAAAACGGTAAAGATAGGAGTGTGATGGTGATACGATACCGGGGCAACTCCTCCAAGCTTGGCAGTTGCCAAGGGGAGTGCCCATACCCATGTGATTATGTCCTCGGAGGTGATGAAGGTGGTGTTGATGATGTAGACTTCTTCCTCAATTTATGCTTGAGGATAGCATTTTGCTCCTTTAGATCATCAATCTCCTCCTCAAGACTTAATATCCTTCTGCATAGTTCCTATTTGTTTTCCTGCAAGAGACGAAAAGGGATAAACTCGATCTTTGGCTTCTTTTCTCTATTAGGGAGGCTTGACTTTTTAAACTCCACATGCATGTCCCCAGGTTGAGGTAATGGGGCTTCATCTTCGTCTGAGCTCGTCTCCTCCTTTCCCTTAGGCTCATAGTCTTCCTCTTCCTCAGTGGTCCAGCCACCGTGCTCCAAGTCCCCGTAGACCTTAGGGTCTGCAACGAAATCAGCCACATAGCTTTCTCCCTCTGAATCCTGGGACGACATATTGCTCTAATCTGCAGCAGAGACAACTCGAAACGAAAACTGAGGATTTTTGCGTGATACGGTGGCCAAAACCTTCAGGAGATAATATAATGAATTTTTACCGACCAAAAGAAGTATTGTGCAAGAAAACGGAGTCTGGAGGGCACACGAGGTGCCCACGAGGCAGGGGGACGCCCAGTAGGGGTGGGTGCGCCCTCCACCCTCGTGGAGGCCTCGTGCACTTGCCGGACTACTTCTTATTTTCCTAAATTCTTAAATATTCCAAAACCGATAAAAATTGCCATTAGAATTGTTTTGAAGTCGGTTTACTTACCGTACCACATATCTATTCCTTTTCGGAGTCTGAAACATTCTGGAAAGTGTCACTTATGTATTCCTCCGGGGTTATGGTTTCAATAATATTAGTTTCAACATTTATAGGATTACCTGAGATATAATGTTTGATTCTTTGACCGTTCACCACCCTCGGACTTGTGCCTTCAAAATTGTTGATTTTTATGGCACCGGAACGACAGACCTCCTCGATAACTTAAGGACCTTCCTATTTAGAGAGAAGTTTTCCTGCAAAAAATCTTAAACGAGAGTTGAATAGCAACACATAATCACCTACGTTAAACTCACGCTTTTGCATCCTTTTGTCATGCCATCTTTTTACTTTTTCTTTAAACAGCTCGGCATTCTCATAGGCTTGGGTTCTCCATTCATCAAGTGAGCTAATGTTAAATAATCTCTTCTCGCTAGCAAGTTTAAAATCACAGTTGAGCTCTTTAATATCCCAATATGCCTTATGTTCAAGTTCGAGAGGTAAGTGACATGCTTTTCCATAAAACCATCTTATACGGAGACATACCCATAGGATTTTTATATGCAGTTCTATAGGCCCACAATGCATCATCAAGTTTCTTGGACCAATTCTTTATAGATCTATTGATAGTCTTTTGCAAAATTAATTTGAGCTCTCTATTACTCAAGTCTACTTGACCACTAGACTGTGGGTGAGAAGGAGACGCAATTCTATGATTAACATCATACTTAGCAAGCATTTTACGGAAAGCACCATGAATAAAATATGAACCACCATCAGTCATTAAATATCTAGGGACTCCAAACCTCAAAAAAATAACTTCTTTAAGCATCTTTATAGAGGTGTTATGATCAACACTACTAGTTGGAATAGCTTCTACCCACTTAGTAACGTAATCAACAGCAACTAAAATATATGTATATCCATTAGAGGCAGGAAAAGGTCCCATATAATCAATGCCCCAAACATCAAATGGTTCAATAACAAGAGGATAATTCATAGGCATTTCTTGACGTCACTAGTGCGGAACCGGCCTTTAGTGCCGGTTCGTAACGGCCTTTAGTGCCGGTTCTACAACCAGCACTAAAGAGTGGGGACTAAAGCCCCCCCCCCCTTTAGTACCGGTTCGTCACGAACCGGCGCTAAAGTGCTAACACGTGGCACGAGCCAGGCCCTGGTGCGCGTAGGGCTTTAGTACCGGTTGGTAACACCAACCGGTACTAAATGTTTGGGTGTTTTTTTATTTTCCATTACATTTTTTTTGTTTGCTGGTATTTCACGATACTACAAATTGTACACGTTATGCATATATATAAATAGATTTTCTCGTACGTATAGAATAGCATATATATATATATATATATATATATATATATATATATATATATCATCAAATGGCTCACAACCAACACCATTATTCACACATACACATGTATATACATATACAATTTCTCCTACATATATTGCCTTGGTGCCTCCGGAGCACGATGACAAGTGGTTCATGGGGGCGGTAGCGGGTAATAGTATTCTCCTTTGGGATTTATGACCTGGTCGAGCAAAAATCCGGCTATTTCCTCTTGAAGTGCTTGTATGCGCTCCTCGGGTAGGAGCTTATCCCGCACCTCTCTGAACTGTTAAGAAGGAGATCAATAATATGCATGTGTGTTAGTTGTGTGACTAGATATCGATAATGGTGTGAATAGTGTTCTGACAAACGTACCCAGTCCTGTCTATCAGATCTGCTCCTTTCGGACGTCATTATGCGAATGTTCTCGCAAACGTAGAATGCACACAGATTATTCCCCGGCGCCTGCTTCAGGGCCTTTACGAGAATGGAATTGAATCAGATAATGATTAATCAAGCATGATAATTAATTAATGATATTGAAACAAGAATTAAAGAGATGGTAGCTAGCTAGTACTACTTAATTACTTACCTTTGGTCGATGCCAAAACAACTTTTTTTCCATTTGCCTGGAGTCACCGCGATGAACTTTGCCCATGCCCTGCCCGCCAGCAAAGAAAATTAATAAAGGGGTTATTAAATAGTTCATATCAGAAAATGACGAACTAATAATAGGCCGAGATATATATAGTTAATAATGATTGAAATTACCTGTTGACTATCCCCTTCACGATGGTGAACTCACTTTCTTCTTTAGTTAGCGAGTCCAGTAATTCAACTTTTCCTTCCTCAACTTTAATGTCTATCAAGACCCAGTGCCAACTGCATGCGCACACGTTTGCATGTCTTAAATAAGCGGGCATGTGCATAAAATTAATCAACTACCGTAAACCGTATACACTTAATTATTAACATCTAGCTAGCTAGTAAGCAAAAACAAAATTTGTAGTACAAGACAGTGTAACTCACGGGAAGTTGTAAGGAAGTAGTATATCTTCATTGCTATTGAGGCGCTTCAAGAACTCTACCATGCTGGCCTTTATAGCTGCTTGATAAAATGGAAACTTCCATATGTCCTCATTAATGGTATTTGGGTCAATGAACCCAATGCCATAGTGTCCAGATTTTTTCATTTCATACATCTTCATCCTACATATAATACCACAGAAAAGAATATAGCGAGGATAATTACATGTAATGATTGATCAAAATTATCACTACATAATTAGCTTGAGACTTAAATTACAGAAAGAAATCACTTACAGACAATAGCAACTGACGATAGACTTGTCGAGTGCGTCTTGATTGAATAACTGATATAGTTCTGAATACTCAATGGAGAGAGCTTTCTCATGGTAATAATGCTCCTTCTTGACATTCACCATGAGGGACACTCGATTGGAAATCTTGGTCATGTTCATACATTCTCGTTGGGAGGTCCTTGACCTTGTCTGGATGGACCAAAGGTTGCCCCAGGCATATTTCCATTTTATTTCCGATTCTTTAAGCGGAGACACAGGCTCGATTTCGAGGAGTTGTCCAACAGAGATCTTGAGCATTTCAGCCTGCATTATATGCTCCTCCGTTATTACCACATCGCCCTGCTGGGGAATGCTAACGGTTTGCCCACAATAATATTTGGCGCGCGTACTCCTCTCATGTGTTGTTGGCACAACAAGCGGGGGGTTCTCCTGCGCCGCCTGTTCTCCCAGCTGGGAAACGGTTTTCCCGCATTTTTTGCCAGCTGCTTGTTGGCTCGAGCTCGAGCTCGCTTCCTTCCGTAGCCGTGCTCGATGTAGCTTTCTGATTTAACGCTCATAGTCTGAGTCAACAGGCTTGGGAGCTGGTGCTCTAGCCATATGAATGAAGTGGTCAATCGTTTTCTCAGGCACTTTCTCCTTTGGCGGTGGTGCCGGTTTCGGTCCAAAATGGGCGTCCACTTGGGCCTGCACTATGGCTGCGTTTTTCTCCTCGGTCATGTCGTAAGGCCTCTGAGGAAGAGGAGCAAGGCTTGGACCATATTTATATCGCTTGTCTCCGCCTGTACTTCCTGAACTACCTTGACTCGTACCGCTACGCACCAAAGCTGCGGCATGTCTCTTCTGCGATTGCTGAGACGGCGGAGACGGCTGACGTGGAGTTGGACCAGGAGAAGTGGGCTGACAATGTGCCGGACTTGAAGCAGGAGGTGTGGCCTGACACGGTGCCGGACTTGAAACCGGAGAAGTGGCATGACGCTGTGCCGGACTTGAAACCGGAGGAGTCAGCTCACGCGTTCGGGGACTTGGAGGTGGTGGCGGACTTCGAGGAGGAGTCGTCTCACCCGTTCGTGGACTTGGAGGAGCGGGAGTCTGCTGACTTGGTGGCGGACTTCGAGGACTCGGCAGACGATGCGGTGTCGGTGGACTTCGAAAGATGATGCAATCCTTTCTCCATAGGATGATACGATGTATGGCCTGTCCTAGTGTGCGCTCGTCTTCACCTCCAGGAATGTCAAGCATTAGCCCCAAATATGGGTCCACCACTTCATCAACCATGACACGAGCATAGCCCTCTGGAATCGGGATGCAATGGTAGGTTGCTTCGGGGGTAAGTGGAAAAGCAATGCCGCCCGCCACCTTCATGGATATGTTCTTCATTTTGGAGTGTAGCTCACAGTTAGTGTTCTCTATGATGTCATCCACAGGGTATGTATCCAGCAGTGTGTCGCCCGGGGCAGAACCAACGCTGCTTCTCGGCATGGATGGGACGGTGCTATCCAATGCTGGATGATCATCCGCTTGCTGCTGTCGCTGCTGAGACCCCCTTTCATGGCTAAGTGAGTCGATCTGCTGCTGCTGCTGCTGCTGGAATTTGAGTGCCAGGTCCGCGTGCCTTGCTTCTAGGCCTTGAAGACGTTCTGCGTCCTGGTTCCTCTGCTCCTCCTCCAGCTTCCTCTTCTTTTCCTCCTCCATCTTCTTTCTTGCACGGGACCTGTAGTCGTCATTCCAGTCCGAAAAGCCCTCATACCAGGGAATAACACCCATGCCTCGTATTCTTCCCGGGTGTTCAGGATTTCCCAGGGTGCGCGTAAGCTCGTCGTTCTCTCTGTTGGGCGTGAACACCCCCGCTCGAGCTTCTTCTATTGCGTCAAGTATCTTTTGTTCGGCTCCTTTTAGACTTGCCTTCATCGAAACCAGGCCTGTCTTCGGGTCCAACGCCCCCCCATGCGCATAGAACCAAGTTCTACACCTGGGGGCCAGCTCCTAGTAATTGGAGTGACCCCTGCACCCTCCATCTCTTGCTCAGACTTATCCCACTTAGGCAATACCACCGCGTAGCCACCTAGACCTAGCCTATGGAACTACGTCTTTCTTGCGGCATTTGCCTTGTTTTTCATCGACCGTTCCTTAGATAATTTTGAATCCTTGAAGGTCACGAAATCGTCCCAGTGTTCTCTTTGCTTCTCCAGTGTTCCCTTGAAATCTGGAGTCTTCCTTTCATTAGCAAGGTAGTTGGCCCATACAGTTTTCTTGTGGGTGTTGAACGCAATTGCCATCTTCTTAAGAGCAGCGACCTTGACTTTCTCCACATCTGCTTTAGTGAAATGATCTGGTAGGGTGAAATGTTCCATCAGAGATTTCACCAGGTCTTCTTTGGCTCTGCCATCGACCCAAGTAACACCTGGACGTTTAGTCTTTGGCTCTTTCCATTCTTGAATGGAGATCAGGAGTTTGTCCTTCATAAGAACTCTGCACTGACGAGTCCACTTGTCCGCAACGTTCTTAGGCGTGAGGGGTTCGCCACTAAGTTTGGTGGATTCGATGTGGTACTTTACACCATCCTTCAACAATCTTCCCGGGCCTCGCTTTGTCTTGCTGTCTGTAGAAGCAGATTTGCTCGATCCGGAGGGCTGAAAGAAGAAAGATTGATTCATTAATATATCTTCAATAAAAAAACATGTGATGATCACCAGGATGCATGCTTATATAACTATATATCTCGCCGGAAGTCTTTGTTATTTGAAGATCAGCATTGTCTGTGTCATCACTAACATTGTATGTGTCATCATAATCATAGTTCATGACTTCATCAGCTCGGTCGTCGAGATCGAATATCTTTTCGTCACCCTCTCCGGTATTGTTCAGATATTGGGAGCCGTCATCATTCAGATCATCTAGCCTCTGAGGGCTGCGTATGATGTCGAACAATTCCTCTTCTCTCTCTCTGCCGATATTGTCCGCCATAGCTTTTACTTTACTAATTAATAAAGAAGAAATATAAAACAATTTAGTATTCAAATTACAATGCATGGATGCAATTAATCAATAAGGAAAAACTGAATCTCGAATACATCATCTCGAATATATAATCTCGAATACATCATCGTCTTAATATATATAATCTCGAATACATCATCTCGAATATTATATATCGAGTACATCACTGGCTAGGTACCTAATAAAGATCGAGTACTACAGAAGAATCTAGGGCGCCACTCGCGGTTCCTGGGGCGGGGGCGGTGCACACCCAAAGAGAAGGAACCATCACAGGATCATATCTCCGGTCATCTGCCCAAAGAACCCGCCAAGTAGTGGAGAACCTGACGTCATCCATAGCAGCCATGTACCGATGGACGTGCTCATCTTCCTCCCTGACACGGCGACGCACCACCTCCAGCGGGGCCGGCTACCTCTGCACCGAATGTGGCCCACGCGAACGTCACCAAAGAAGATCAGGGTCGACGACGGGACTCGAGGTTGGGTTCCTCACCAAGCGGCGCGCCCCTCCAGGTAGCACCTCCCAGTGCCAGCCCGGCGGAGCCCAGTCCCGGACATGGGTCCTCTGAAGCATGACGTCGTCGCGAACGGGTCGAACGCGAGGATGCGAGCCGGGCATATCGTCGAGAACAAATACTATATGCCCGCAAAAAGTAACAGTTTTGAAATGATTGGATTGTGTTAACTAAAATTCTATATATATGCAAATTCTAACAATTTGACATTAATCTAATTCATCTAACTAAAACTAATTCTAAAATTTCCTGATTATATAACTAACATTTCTATAACATTTCTAATATTTATATAACTAAAAAACAGAAAAGTTGCTAACATTTCTATAAATATTTCTATAACTAAAAAACAAAAAACATTTATAACATTTCTATATAATTAACATTTCTAATATTTATATAACTAAAAAACAGAATAATTTCCTAACATTTCTATAACTAAAAAACAGAAAAAAATTTAACAAGACAAACTAATAATGTGTGTGTGTGTGTAGTGTGTGTGTAGTGTGTGTGTGTGTGTATAGTGTGTGTAGACATGGCGGCCGGGGCGAGCTCACCGGCGAGGCGACGATGGGGCGGCGATGACGGGGCGACGGGACGGGGCG
>NC_041393.1:615484201-615501105 GCF_002162155.2 Triticum dicoccoides | reverse complement strand
GACGGGGACGACGGGGACGGGGACGGCCGGGGCGGTGACGTCGACGGGGGCGGCGACGAGGGGCGGGGACGGCCGGGGTCGGCGACGAGGGACGGGGGCGGCGACGTCGACGGGGACGGCGTCGATCGGGGCATGGCGGCGCGACGGAGGGAGGAAACAGAGGGAAGAAACAGAGGGAAACTAATTTTTTTAGTGGTGTATATATAGGATGGACCTTTAGTACCGGTTGGAGCCACCAACCGGTATTAAAGGTCTGGTTTGGCCAGGCCAAGCGGCGGGAAGCGCACCCCCTTTAGTACCGGGTGGTGGCTCCACCCGGTACTAAAGGGGGGGGGGTCTTTAGTACCGGTTGGAGCCACCACCCGGTACTAAAGGGGTGCGCTGGCGCAGTGCGGTGCGCCAAGTTTAGTCCCACCTCGCTAGTCGAAGGGCTACCGCACTAGTTTATAAGCACAGTGCGGTAGCTCTTTCGAGCTCCTCTCCTAAGCAGGCCTACTCGGCCTACCAATTCATTGCTGCCATGTGGGCCTACTGGGCCTTTGCGGGCCTGCATCCTGGCCCAACAAAAGGTTGAGTTTCTAGTCGTATGCAGGCCGCTTTGGCCCAGTAGGCGGGCTTTTTTATTTTCTTATTGTTTTGCTTTTTTTTGTTTTATTTATTTTTGAGTTGTTTTTTGCTGTGTTTAGAGTTTCTTTGTGAATATTTTTGCTTTAGGTACAAAAATTTACAAACTTTGATCTGTTAGTGCCGGTAGTTTTCAAATTTGAATATTTTAAATTTTGAATTATTTGAAATTTGTGTGAATCACTAGTTTGTGAATAACTTAACTTTGAAAAAAGATTTTTCAGTGATTATTTTTTTCTTATGTTTAATATTAGTGTGTTTTATCATTATATTCAATTTGGTAATGCTTAGGTTATTTAAAAAATGAAATGCCTTTGTAACATTTCAGTTTTCGTCGGAAACCCTGATACTTCGAAAAAGATTGTCCATTTTGTACACGAAGTGTATCCAGTTTTTGCCGTAACCCTCTCTACTTTTTTGCACATGCTATTTGTATGAAATTATGATACCATGCCAACTTTCAACCTTTTCTGAGTTCATTTCAAATGCTTTTCAATTTCAAGGTCATTTAGCTGGAAAAAATCAGTAAATGCATGAAAAGAATTTGTTTGCACATAAAATTTCTTCGCGTTTCAAATGCCAAAACACATAATTAACTACCCTAACTATTACAGACATTCCCTCCTGGGTGTGAAACACAGAAGAAAGTGATGATAGTGAAGCCGATCACATCCCAGATCTTTGGGTGTGAAACTTTTTCTTCTCGTGTGTCCCTTTGCGCCGTAGCCATGGAAAATCTTCATCATTTAACTGGATGCTCGGGTCAATATTCACTGTGAATGGAGCAATTTCATCAAACTTTTCATAATCTTCTGACATGTCTGTCTTGTCATCCACTCCCATGATGTTTCTTTTTCCTGAGAACTATGTGGCGCTTTGGCTCGTCGTATGATCCATTCGCTTCCTTATCTTTTCTTTTTCTCGGCCTGGTAGACATGTCTTTCACATAAAAAACCTGTGCCACATCATTGGCTAGGACAAATGGTTCGTCTGCATACGCAAGATTGTTGAGATCCATTATTGTCATTCCGTACTGCGGGTCTTCCGTTACCCCGCCTCGTGTCATATTGACCCATTTGCACCGAAACAAAGGGACCTTCAAATCACCTGATCCATAGTTACGTTCCGATATGTCCTCTATGTAACCATAATATGTTTCCTTTCCCGTGTTGGTTGTTGCATCAAAGCAGACACCACTGTTTTGGTTGGTTCTCTTCTTATCTTGGGCGATCGTGTAAAATGTATTCCCATTTATCTGGTACCCTTTGAAAGTCATTATATTCGCAGATGGTAACTGGGACAGCGAGTACGTGTCATTTTGAATATCGCCATCATTCAGGGCATGTTTCTCCAACCAACCGGCGAAAGTCCTTGTTTGTTCGCGTGTAATCTAGTCGTCAGACTTCTCCGGGTGTTTGGACTGTAGAAAATTCTTGTGTTCCTCCATATACGGAGCCACCAAGGCGGAATTCTGTAGAACTGTGTAGTGTGCTTCAATGAGAGAATGCCCGTCCATACATATTATTTGATGCCCTCCTAGCGTGCCTTTTCCTTCCAGTTTGCCCTTATGCCGCGATTCAGGAACACCAATCGGCTTAAGGTTAGGAATAAAGTCAACACAAAACTCAATGACCTCCTCATTTTCATGGCCCTTCGAGATGCTTCCTTCTGGCCTAGCACGGTTATGAACTTATTTCTTCAAGACTCCCATGAACCTTTCAAAGGGGAACATATTGTGTAGAAATACAGGACCCAAAACGTTAATCTCTTTGCAAAGGTGAACTAGGACGTGCGTCATGATGTTGAAGAAGGATGGTGGGAACACCAACTCGAAACTGACAAGACATTGCACCAAATCATTCTGTAACCTTGGTATGATTTCTGGATCGATTACCTTATGAGAGATTCCATTGAGGAATGCACATAGCTTCACAATGGCCAATCGAACATTTTCCGGTAGAAGCCCCCTCAATGCAACCGGAAGGAGTTGCGTCATAATCATGTGGCAGTCATGAGACTTTAGGTTCTGGAACTTTTTCTCTGTCATATTTATTATTCCCTTTATATTCGATGAGAAGCCAGACGGTACCTTCATGTTGAGCAGGCATTCGAAGAAGATTTCCTTCTCTTCTTTGGTAAGAGCGTAGCTGGCCTGACCCTGATGTATGTTGTCTTTTCCGTGCATACGTTGCTGGTCCTCCCATGCCTCTGGTGTATCTTTTGTCTTCTCATACACGCCCAAAAATCCAAGCAGGGTCACGCAAAGATTCTTCGTCACGTGCATCATGTCGATTGCGGAGCGGACCTCTAGGTCTTTCCAATATGGCAGGTCCCAAAATATAGATTTCTTCTTCCACATGGGTGCGCGTCCGTCAGCGTCCTTCGGAACAGGTTGTCCGCCAGGACCCTTTCCAAAGATTACCTTCAAATCCTTGACATATCATGTACATCAGCACCAGTACGGTGGCGAGGCTTCGTCCAGTGATCTGCCTCACCTTGGAAATGCTTGCCTTTCTTTCTTACGGGATGCCTGCTCGGAAGAAATCGACGATGTCCCAGGTACACATTCTTCTTACAACTATTCAAATATATACTGTCGGTATCATCCAAACAGTGCGCGCATCCGCGGTATCCCTTGTTTGTCTGTCCTGAAAGGTTACTGAGAGCAGGCCAATCATTGATGGTCACGAACAGCAACGCCTTTAGGTAAAATTCTTCCCCCATGTGCTCATCCCACGCACGTACACCTATTCCATTCCACAGTTGTAAGAGTTCTTCAACTAATGGCCTTAGGTACACATCAATGTCGTTGCCGGGTTGCTTAGGGCCTTGGATGAGCATTGGCATCATAATGAACTTCCACTTCATGCACAACCAAGGAGGAAGGTTATACAAACATAGAGTCACAGGCCACGTGCTATGGTTGCTGCTCTGCTCCCGAAAGGATTAATGCCATCTGCGCTTAGACCAAACCATACGTTCCTTGGGTCACCTGCAAACTCCTCCCAGTACTTTCTCTCGATTTTTCTCCACTGCGAACCGTCAGCGGGTACTCTCAACTTTCCGTCTTTCTTACGGTCTTCTGCGTGCCACCGCATCGCCTTCACATGCTCTTTGTTTTGGAACAAACGTTTCAACTGTGGTATTATAGGAGCATACCACATCACCTTGGCAGGAATCTTCTTCCTGGGGCGCTCACCCTCGACATCACCAGGGTCATCGCGACTGATATTATAATGCAATGCACCGCATACTGGGCAAGCATTCAAATCCTCGTACTCACCACGGTAGAGGATGCAGTCATTAGGACATGCATGTATCTTTTGAACCTCTAACCCTAGAGGGCAGACATCCTTCTTTGGTTCATACGTACTCTCGAGAAATTCATTGTCCTTTGGAAGCATATTCTTTATTATTACCAGCAACTTTCCAAATCCCTTGTCAGATACACCATTCTCTGCCTTCCATTGCAGCAATTCAAGTGTGGTGCCCAACTTTTTTTTGTCAGCTTCGCAATTCGGGTACAACAATTTCTTGTGATCCTCTAACATGCGCTACAACTTTGTCCTCTCCAGATCACTTGCGCAGTTTCTCTTTGCATCGACAATGGCCCGACCTAGATCATCAGCGGGCTCATCTGATGCCTCTTCTTCAACTTCTTTCTGCATTGCCGGCTCAGCTTCTTCCCCCATTGTTGTATCATCATATTCAGGGAACCCATGGCCAGGATAGCCGTCGTCGTCCTCTTCTTCTTCATTGTATTCCATCATAACCCCTATTTCTCCGTGCTTGGTCCAAACATCATAGTGGGGCATGAAACCGGACTCAAATAGGTGGACGTGAATGGTTCTTGACGTAGAGTAACTGTGACCATTCTTACAGCCAACACATGGACAAGGCATAAAACCATCCGCCCGCTTGTTTGCCTCAGCGGCAAGTAGAAAAGTATGCACGCCATTAATGAACTCGGGAGAGCATCTGTCATCATACATCCATTGTCGGCTCATCTTCATTACACAACACCGAATAGACCAAATTAATACAAGTTCATACATAAAGTTCATATACAACACTTAATTAAATGCAACATACAAATAACTCTCTAGCTAAAGAATTCAAATGAAACAACAAATGCGATGAAGATCTCAATTAAGGTAACAATTGATCCAACAACATAATGATACCAAGCCACACTATCAATGGCATATTTTCTAATCTTTCTAATCTTCTACCTCATTTTCTCCATCTTGATCTTGTGATCATCGACGACATCGGCAACATGCAACTCCAATTCCATCTTCTCCCCCTCAATTATTTTCAATTTTTCTTTCAAATACTCGTTTTCTCTTTCAACTAAATTTAACCTCTCGATAATAGGGTCAGTTGGAATTTCCGGTTCACATACCTCCTAGATAAAAATATCTATGTCAACTTGATGGGCATAATTTGTCATAAACACGAAATGCAACAACTAGTTTTAAATGAGAATATACCACATCCGAATCATAACAAGGACGAGGGCCGACGGGGACGGATATCAAAACCATGGCACTATGTATAACAAACAACGTATGGGTAAGATAATTATACGAGTAACTATATATCCAAATCACACAAACATCAATTTGGTAATGTAAAACATTCATGAACAAGAGCCTCACCACAAGGTGGTGCTGGCGACGGGACGGTGCGGGCGATCGACGGTTGTTACGACGGAGATTTAGCAGGCACTAAGTAAACCACACCTACATATGCAAACTAAGTGTTATTTTTGACCTCAAATTGCATATAAATCAAATACTAGCAAATATAATTCCTCCCAAATTAATCACTATACAAAGCATTGCAAGAGCTAATCTAGCAATGAGAGTTGAAAGGACGAAGTTGCTAACCTTTGTGATCATTTGAATGGATGGGGGCCTTCAAATCTTGACAAGTTTTGGGAAAAAATTGTGAGGAGCTCGAGGAAGAGAGGGGAAGAACGGAGGAAGTGAGGGGAAAGGGGAAGAACAGAGTGGCTCGGGTGGACGAAGGGTTTATGTAGGTCGACCTTTAGTACCGGTTCGTGCCACGAATGGGTACTAAAGGTGCTAGAGGGGCCCCAGACTGACAACACCCTACCACCACTCTCTTTAGTACCGGTTCGTGGCACGAACCGGTACTAAAGGGTCGCCACGAACCGGTACTAATGAGAACAGCCGGCTAGCCATTGGAACTGGCACTATTGGACACATTAGTGCCGGCTCAAAATCAAACCGGCACTAATGTGTCTCATATTAGGTCCTTTTTCTACTAGTGCGTCTACTAATATTACCAATTCTTTGACATTCACCACAAGACAAGACAAACTTACGGGCATCTTTGAAGAGAGTAGGCCAATAAAAACCGGATTGCAATACCTTATGTGCAGTTCTATCTCTAGCGTGATGTCTTCCATATGGTTCGGAGTGACACTTGCGTAGGATCTGTTCCTGTTCATGCTCAGGTACACAACGTCTAATAACACCATCTACTCCTTCTTTATAAAGGTGTGGGCCATCCTAGAAGTAATGTCTTAAATCATAAAGAACTTTTTCTTTTGCTGGTATGTGAAACTAGGTGGTATAAATTTAGCAACAATGTAATTAGCATAATCAGCATACCATGGAGCAGTACGAGAAGCATTAATGACCGCTAATTGTTCATCAGGAAAGCTATCATCAATAGGTAGTGGGTCATCAAGCACAATCTCTAACCTAGACAAGTTGTCTACAACGGGGTTCTCAGCTGCCTTTCTATCAATAATATGCAAATCAAATTCTTGGAGCAAGAGAACACATCTAATAAGTCTAGGCTTAGCATCTTTCTTTTCCATAAGATATTTAATAGCAGCATGATCAGTGTGAATAGTTACTTTAGAATCAACAATATAAGGTCTGAACTTATCACATGCAAGTACAACTGCTAGGAATTCTTTTTCAGTAGTAGCATAATTTCTCTGGGCAGTGTCAAGAGTTTTACTAGCATACTGGATAACATTTAGTTTCTTATCAACTCTTTGTCCTAGAACAGCACCTACGGCATAATCACTAGCATCACACATAATTTCAAAGGGTAAATTCCAATCAGGTGGCTGAACAATAGGTGCAGTGATCAAAGCTTTCTTAAGTACTTCAAATGCTTCTACACAATCATCATCGAAAACAAAAGGAATATATTTTTGCAATAGATTAGTCAGAGGCCTAGAGATTTTATAGAAGTCCTTAATGAACCTCCTATAAAAACCGGCATGACGAAGGAAACTTCTTATACCTTTAATGTCATTGGGACACGACATCTTTTCAATAGCATCAACTTTAGATTTACCAACTTCAATACCTCTTTCGAAAATTTTATGCCCCAAGACAATGCCTTCATTAACCATAAAGTGGCACTTTTCCCAATTCAAGACGAGACTAGTGTCTTCACATCTCTGCAAAACTCGATCAAGGTTGCTCAAGCAATCATCAAAAGAGGATCCATAAATAGAGAAGTCATCCATGAATACCTCACAAATCTTTTCACAAAAGTCATAGAATGTAGCCATCATACATCTTTGAAAGGTAGCAGGTGCATTACATAAACCAAAATGCATACGTCTATAGGCAAAAGTACCAAAAGGGCAAGTAAAGTTAGTTTTTGATTGATCGCCCGCTGACACAAGTATTTGAGAGAAACCAGAATAACCATCTAGAAAGCAGAAATGTGTGTGTCTGGATAGTCTTTCTAGCATTTGATCAATAAAAGGTAAAGGGTAATGATCTTTCTTAGTAGCTTTATTTAATTTACGGAAATCAATTACCATCCTATAACCTGTAATAATTCTTTGCGGAATAAATTCATCTTTATCATTAGGAACAACAGTAATACCTCCCTTCTTAGGGACGCAATGGGCATGACTTACCCAATCACTATCAGCAATGGGGTAAATTATTCCTGCCTCAAGAAGCTTTAATATCTCCTTTTTTACCACTTCTTTCATCTTAGGATTTAAACACCGTTGATGATCTCTTAGAAGCACGGTGCTTCTTCAGAGTTTTCAATAATCTTTCCTCTTCCTGCTCTGAAAGGTTAGCACTAATAATAACATGATATATCTTTTTTCATCAAGAGAAGCATATTTAAGATTATCAGGTAAAGGTTTGAGCTCAAACACGGGATCACCCTTGGGTGGAGGAGGATCCCCTAGGATTTCAACAAGCAAGTTGTGTTTCAGAATAGGACCCTGTTGAAGGAATACTTCATCTATTTCCCTTCTTTCATTCATAAACATATCATTTTCATGGTCTAGCAAATATTGTTCTAAAGGATCAGTAGGAGGCACGGCAATAGAAGCAAGACCAATAATTTCATCCTTACTAGGCAATTCTTTATCATGGGGTTGTCTACGAAATTTAGCAAAATTAAATTCATGTTTCATATCCCCCAAGCCAATTGTAACAATATCCTTTTTGCAATCAATCCTAGCATTAATAGTATTCAAGAAGGGTCTACCAAATATAATGGAACAAAAGTCATCTTGTGGGGAACCAAGAACAAGAAAATCAGCAGGATATTTAACCTTCCCACACAAGACTTCGACATCTCTAACAATCCCAATTGGTGAAATAGTATCTCTATTGGCAAGCTTAATTGTAACAACAATATCTTCTATCTCAGCAGGTGCAATGTCATGCATGATTTCTTTATATAAGGAATGAGGTATTGCACTAGCACTAGCACCCATATCACATAAGCCATGATAACAATGATCTCCTATTCTAACAGAAATAACAGGCATGCGTACAATAGGTCTATGTATCTTAGCATCGGGTCTAGCAATGTTAGCATCCTGTTCACAGAAATAAATAACATGACCATCAATATTATCAGCCAAGAGATCTTTAACCATAGCGATACTAGGTTCAAATTTAATTTGCTCAGGAGGTGTATACGTTCTATTATTACTCGTACGAACCACAGTTGAAGCTTTAGCACGATCCTTTATCCTAACAGGGAAAGGTGGTTTCTCAATATAAGTGGAAGGAACAATAGGATCATTATAAATGATAGTCTTTTCTTCAACCATAACAGGTGCAACTACTTTTAGTTCAGTGGGAGGATTATATTTAAACCACTTCTCCTTAGGGAGATCAACGTGAGTAGCAAAAGATTCACAGAAAGAAGCTACTATCTCAGAGTCAAGTCCATATTTAGCGCTAAATCCACAAAAAGCATCGGTATCCATAAAAGGTTTAACACAATCAAACTTAGGTGTCATACTTGACTCCTTACCATCGTCAGAACCCCAATCTTCAGAGTTGCGTTTAATTCTTTCCAATAAATCCCACTTGAATTCAATATTCTTCAGCATATAAGAACTAGCACAAGAAGTATCGAGCATGGTGCGATCATTGAGAGAAAGCCGAGCATAATTTTTTTGAATAATCATATCTCTTGAGAGCTCATGATTGGGGCGTGAATATAACATTGACTTAAGCCTCCCCCAAGCTTGAGAGATTATTTCTCCTTCGCGAGGCCAAAAATTATATATATAATTACGATCATGATGAACAAGATGCATAGGATAGAACTTCTGGTGAAATTCCAATTTCAGTCGTTTATAGTTCCAAGATCCCGTATCATCACATAGCCTATACCATGTCAATGCGTCTCCCTTCAAAGATAAAGGGAAGACCTTCTGCTTAACAACAACATCGAGTATACCTGCAAGCTTAAATAATCCACAAACTTCATCCACATAGATAAGGTGTAAATCGGGATGCAATGTTCCATCTCCTGCAAAGGGATTAGCTAGCAGTTTCTCTATCATACCCGAAGGAATCTCGAAGTAAACATTTTCACTAGGTTCAGTAGGTTGAGGAGCAAATCTTTGCTCTACTGGTCGGGACGAATATGCCCCGAACAAGCCCCTCAAAGGATTAGTTTCCATAGTAACAAGTGACAGAAAATTTCAGCACACTATATAAATGTTCCCTTACCAAGTTCCACTCACCAAAGGCGCTTCGGTCCCCGGCAGCAGCACCAGAAAAGAGTCTTAATGACCCACAAGTATAGGGAATCTATCGTGGTCCTTTCGATAAGTAAGAGTGTCGAACCCAGCGAGGAGCAGAAGGAAATGACAAGCGGTTTTCAGTAAGGTATTGTCTGCAAGCACTGAAATTGTAGGTAACAGATAGTTTTGTGATAAGATAATTTGTAACAGGTAACAAGCAATGAAAGTAAATATGGTGCAGCAAGGTGGCCCAATCCTTTTTTTAGCAAAGGACAAGCCTGGACAAGTTCTTATAATGAGAAAAGTGCCCCCAAGGACACATGGGAATTATCGTTAAGCTAGTTTTCATCACGCTCATATGTTTCACGTTCGTTACTTTGATAATTTGATATGTGGGTGGACCGGTGCTTGGGTAATGCCCTTTCTTGGACAAGCATCCCACTTATGATTAACCCCTTTTGCAAGCATCCACAACTACAAAATAAGTATTAAGGTAAACCTAACCATAGCATGAAACTAGTGGATCCAAATCAGCCCCTTACGAAGCAACACATAAACTAGGCTTTAAGCTTTTGTCACTCTAGCAACCCATCATCTACTTATTACTTCCCAATGCCTTCCTCTAGGCCCAAATAATGGTGAAGTGTCATGTAGTCGACGTTCACATAACACCACTAGAGGAGAGATAACATACATCTCATCAAAATATCGAACGAATACCAAATTCACATGACTACTAATAGCAAGACTTCACCCATGTCCTCAGGAACAATTGTAACTACTCACAAAGCATATTCATGTTCATGATCAAAGGAGTATTAATATGCATTAAGGATCTAAACATATGATCTTCCACCAAGTAAACCAATTAGCATCAACTACAAGGAGTAATCAACACTACTAGCAACCCACATGTACCAATTTGTGGTTTTGATACAAGATTGGATACAAGAGATGAACTAGGGTTTTGAGAGGAGATGGTGCTGGTGAAGATGTTGATGGAGATTGACCCCCTTCCGATGAGAGGATCGTTGGTGATGATGATGGTGATGATTTCTCCCTCTCGGAGGGAAGTTTCCCTGGCAGAACAGCTCCGCCGGAGCCCTAGATTTGTTCCGCCAAGGTTCCACCTCGTGGCGGCGGAGTTTCATCCCGTAAGCTTGATTATGATTTTTCTAGGGTAAAATCCTTCATATAGCAGAAGATGTGCACCGGAGGGCCACCAGGGGACCCACGAGGCAGGGGGCGCGTCCAGTAGGGGTGGGCGCGCCCCCCACCCTCGTGGCCAGGGTGTGGGCCCCCTCTGGTCCTTCTTTCGCTCAATAATTCTTATTAATTCCAAAAATGACTTTCGTGGAGTTTCAGGACTTTTGGAGCTGTGCAGAATAGGTTTCCAATATTTTCTCCCTTTCCAGCCAGAATCCCTGCTCCCGGCATTTTCCCTCTTCATGATAAACCTTGTATAATTAGAGAGAATAGCCATAAGTATTGTGACATAATGTGTAATAACAACCCATAATGCAATAAATATCGATATAAAAGCACGATGCAAAATGGACTATCAGGCTACTCTAAAAAACAATATGAAGTGCATAAGCAATAATATTCACAATTTTATTTTATTACCATAATTTGTGTTGATTTTCATTCATATATATGTATTGACCCCCTTCTTCAAATTAGATGTGGCAGATGCGGGATGAACTCCTACCACAAGATCGCATACAAGAAATTCAAGAGAAATTGGCGAGATTCTTTCTTGGCCAGATTCTTTCTTGACCACGTCGTCGACAAAGACCGAGAATACCATGTGGAACTTGAGTTCAGATGTTCGGGGATTGTAAGAGGTCTTATATTGTATATATGTAGCCAGTAGCGTCGGATAGATAAACGAAAACTTGTTGTTCGACCAATCTCTCAAAGAAGGAGAGGTCGATCACTTCTTTCTATATATGTTCATGACGATCTTCTATACTTAAATGTTTCCTTCATTTGCTTACTAGCTAGCTAGCATGTTGAGTCCTCTCTATACGTATAGTACATAGCGTCAACCAAGCACGGAGATAAGAGAGGACACTTCTCTATATTAGCTAGCTAACACAATATATGAAACCCCTAAATTAACCCTACAAAACCCCCAAAACCCCCCAACCCCACCCCATTTCAGAAAAAAACAAAAACCCCAGCCCGTGAAGTGCTGACGCGTGGATGCCTTTTGGTCCTGGTTGGTGCCACCAACCGGGACAAAAGGCCCTCCTGCCTAGGCAAGCCGTAGCGGCCACGTGGAGCCCCATCTGTCCCGGTTCATGGGCGAACCGAGACTAAAGGTGTTGGGCTTTAGTACCGACACTTTAGTCCTGGTTCGGCAATCGGGACAAATGGGCCTTACGAACCGGGACAAATGGGCCTTTTTCTACTAGTGTTCTCTTGTTTGCGCTCTACCTTCTAGTGGTTCCTCATGCGTTGTAATCTCCTTTTCATGGTTTTAGTTAAACCGGGAGGACACCACTTAGGCTGGGTATATTTGGGATCCCTAGGTTTGGCCTTGCTTGTGCCAGCCTCATGATCATTAACCATGGAACCCTGCTGAACAATAACAATATCACCATTAGAATTAGCCAGGTTACCAACAATCGGCCTTTTGATCTCCTTTTGCTTGCTGCATTCTGAAATTTCCGCTTTAGGTGACTTAACACGCCACACTTTTTTATTGGCCTTACTTGGAGAAATTTTTGTTGGCCGATTAGCACCATAGCTCAAATGGCCTTGTGTGGGATAATAAAACCTCTCACGATCAGGCCTTCTAGGTGCTGGCCACCCCATATGAAAAGCATAAGGAGCCATTTGGGGCTGCCCCCATCCTCCATTGAAGTTTCCCATGTAATATGCCGCATAGGGGGTTGTGACATCCATGGTGTCGATGCCCATGACCCATATGGCCTTGCATAGCATTGAAACTCGTGCTCTGGAGGCGATCTTGAACGCTTTGAATGTGATGGCCGATTAGAGCTAGAACCGGCCACTTGACTTGCATATTTGGATAACAACATATCAAAAGTTGGCTTGATTCGCTTGCACTTAGCTTCACTCTTTTCCCACTTGCCAACTTCTGAATTCTTGGGCTTGATAAATTTAACATGAACATCTTCTCGTACTTGTGGTTGCCCCCCGAGTGCAGGATTTTTTATGGTGATACTCAATACTTCTTTGCCATCGGGTTGCTTATCAAGCACAACCTCTCTTTCCAAGACTTTGTCGCCCTCCTTCCCTTTCCTGGGTTCACCAATAACAACATTATCTTTATTAGTAGATTCGGCTATGCTAGGCTGAATTAACATTTTCTTTCCCTCCAAGTCCATGGTGTTTATCGGGAAGGGTTGTTTATCAACTTTGCATCTCAGCAAAATTCAGTCGTCCTCATTAATGGCCAATTGTATCTGTCGTCAAAAAACATTGCAATCATTAGTAGCATGAGAAAATGAATTATGATACTTGCAATAAGCATGCTGTTTCAGCTCGTCAAACGGCGGTATGGTTTGTGATATTCTTATCATCTTATCTTGCAAGAGCGCATCAAATATTTTATCACACTTAGATATATCAAAAGTAAACTTCATCTCCTCATCACGATTCTTGCGAATCGACTTAACAGCATTGCATGTACAGGATGTGGCCTTTGAGGACCAAAAAACTCAGTAGTATAGACACCAACCTCATCGTCCGAATTATCATCATTGTATTCAACCATTTGCATTCTAGGCCGATCGGTTGTAGACCTATGAATCTCTTTACTTCGACTCTCTTGAACCAAAGATTTTTTAAGGCTTGGTTAATATTCAAAAACTCATAAGTTTCTAGCCTCTCTTTAATGTGAGGTTTTAAACCATTAAGAACAAGATCCGCGAAGTCTCCCTCAGTTATCACTAAGCTATAACGTCGGTTCTTTATATCTCTATATCTCTTGACATAATCGATGACCGATTCATCATGTTTTTGCCTAACCGATGTAAGATGTGATAACTTAAGCTCATTATCGCCGCTATAAAAGTGATCATGAAACTTTTGCTCTAATTGCGACCATAAGAGAATCGAACCATGTGGTAAAGCTGCAAACCATGAAAATGCGGTACCAGTTAAAGATAATGGAAATAAATGCACTTTCAGCTCTTCTATGGAACCTGCTTCACCCAACTTCGCTAGATACTGACTAACATTCTCCCATGTTGTTTTCGTGCCCTCTCCACTAAATTTGACAAAATCAAGAACCTTATAACCTTGAGGGTACAAAACAGCATCAAAGTGTTCAGGATAAGGCTTTTGGTACACACGACTCTTTACTTTCGGCTCGTTTCCGAAAGTTTCTAGGAAAATCTTATGCCAATTCTCCCTTAATTTAGTTAAAATTGGATCCGAGGTAGATGAAGATGTATGTGGCAATGACATAGGAGCAACCTGAGTACTAGCTAGTGGTGCAACTTGTGGGATGGGCGCCGAACCATAATTCGGCGGAAGACCAAATATTCCTGCGCCTATGGGTGGTGTGACAAAGTGATTCGATGTTGAGCCGAATTGGACACACTCATAATAGGATTAGGATATGTAGGTGCAGCCACATGCTGGTTTGTTTGACTAGGGTATAAAATCAATGGCATACTATATTGTTGTTGTATAGGAGGTGCCGATGAAATAGGCGAAGTTGGACTAGGGTTTTCAGATACACCAACAGTACAACTAGACGACGGAGGCATATTTTTCTTAGCATTGGTATTTTCCACAAAATAATTGTATGTCATCACATTACCCTTACTAACAAGACTTTCAATCACAGCCACTCGCTCTAGAGAAAAAACTTTACTCACAATGATTTCATCTTGTTCATCCATGAGAGGAGGGAAATTGACATTTCCAACTAGAGTAATGTTACCTTGACGGTCCTTCTTGAAATTTGCAAGAAATGCCTCCAAATCTTGCTCCCCGGGCTTCTTGAGTGCCTCAAAATCCTCCTCACGCTGTTTCTTGAACGCTTCGTAGGCTTGGCGATGTTCATCCGATAGTTCATCAAGACCGGGCTTAATGATGTTATCAGCGCTAACTTCCGAGGGCTTGGGGAGATCATACATGGTTGTTGATGATTCTTGATCTTTCTTCCCCAGCGGAGTCGCCAAAAAGTGTGTTCTCACACGAACACGTCACCGTGTACCTCCGACGCCGAGGGTGATGCACCACAGCTCATGCCGAAGGAGACCCGTCCGGAAGCGCGGTACGCAAGCAATCCGGCGGCTGCTTTTCAGGACCCGAAACCCCACACACCTGGGAGGGACACCGTCTGGACGTGCGGCGGCTATGGGCTGCCCTAGGTCGGTTCGCCCGCCCCTAGAGTCTCGAGGATCGTTGCCCTTCAAGACGAAGAACGATCGAAGAACGAGAGAGAAAGAACAAGGGAGAGATGTAGAACGAGGGTAAAAAGTAGATGGGTTTTGCGTGTGTGTTGTTGTTCAATGGGCCGTCACCCCTTAGGTATATAAGAGGCGGATGGATTTGCCGTGTAAGGAAAGGTTTAGAATTCACGTTCAAAACCCTAGATGGGTCCATCGGAATCCAAACTTTTCAAAACTGTTCGGTTTATGACCTGGCTGCATCTTGCGGGTCATGTTTGAGGCAGTAAATGACCTCAGATGAAAACATGCCCAAAAGCAATCTTAACCGTTTCGACGAGACGAACAACTTTCGTGTTGAACATTTTTTGAGCAGAGGCCATCTTGAAGGGGTTTTCGGCTGTTTTCCGAAGTCTGCGACTGAAAAACCCAAAATCCGGACAGACATCCCGGAGTGTCCGGCCAACCTCGGAGAAATCCAAAACCCGGATGATCATTCCTGGACTGTACGGCCATCCTGACGCATCCGCGCATTTTCAGCTCTAATTTTTGAATACGAATTTTGATTGAGACGTTTTTATATCAAAATCAACCGATTCGACGAGACGCACAACTTTCATGTTGAAACTTTTCCATTTGAGGCCATCTTAATTGGGTTTCAAGTCATTCTTTAATCTGGTGTCAACATGAGCATATCTGAACTTGTCATAACTTTGGCATCCGGACTCCATTTCAGACCATCTTCATATCCATCTTGACCTTCTCAAAAAAAAACCATACAATGGCGACTTCCAATCATAGGTTCGAATCAATCTTGACATGGCTTTAAGCAACCTTTAAGATTGTGCCACTTTTGATCGTCAACAAACGCTTCTCGCCGCGCTTGCCTCCCTGTCATGCAGTGGAACTGTCTTGCCAAACAAGGCCGCGATCACTCTCACGTGTTGCTCTGGAATAGGGGAGTCGAACAAGTCCTTGAGCTCCTGGACCGCATCATCACGGTGAGGTCCTCGGGAACCAAGCCCGGAGTCCTTAACAACATGTTTTCAGCCGGGGTGGCCTTGGTGGTGCAAGCAGGAGCCGAGCGCTTCGTCGCGCGAGTGGTGCGCCTGGGAGTGTAAGGCTCTGATTGCGGTCTAAGCGCCGCTGCTTGAACTTCTTTAAGGAGAGGGCTTTGATTGCGATCTAAATCAAGTTCTAGTTCGTCCAATTGTGTGGTCGGAGAAAAATTCAAAGTGCTCAACAAAATTTTGCAGTTGGATCGTACATTTTCTTCTGGCAAACCTTGTAGAAAATGTTGCAGCGATTTAAACACATCCTCCACGCAGCAAAAATAATCTTGTCTACGTCACAGTCGACTTATGACATCACCATTAGAGCCCAGGCTTTTTTGTTTTATCTAAAACTGTTTATGTGTTGGCTTTTTGATGGGCTGGCCTGGTCATTTTGTCTTACCTTTTCTCGTGTGCACCGTTATGCAGTTGTCGGATTTTTTTTCTCTCTTACTTGTATACTTGGGATGTACCACTGGTCCACTGCCCGTGTAAGTGTATTTTTAGCTTCAACCTCGACAAGTGATGCAGCTTGCTTGTGTTCGTATTTTTCTTTTGTTCATCGAAAAATCCTTGTATATGCTGCTTGCAGTTGGGTGTGACCGTGTGAACTATGGGCATGCATCTTATGGTGATTTTATGTTGGATGAAAAAATACAAGTATTTATACCCAAAGAAACGAAAATATGTGTGCAAACAATGATACAATAAGCAAGATGCATGTATTTATAAATAATTCCCTCTCCTCTCCGCCTGCGAGCCCGCCGTGCGTCACTCCGACGCTGGCGTCCACCTCCTCCCGTCGCTCGCCACTCTGGCTGCGACGGCCACCCGCCCCCT
>NC_041393.1:615479602-615483614 GCF_002162155.2 Triticum dicoccoides | reverse complement strand
CCTCGGACGGCGGACGACCGTCCCGTCGTGTCGGGGCTCAGGCCGTCGTCCTGTTCGGCCTCCTCCTGCGTCCCGGAGATGGCCGAGGTCTCCTCTGGTCCGTGTGCGGTCGAGGGTGAGCGCCGCTCCGTGGTTCCCTGGGTCCAGCTGCCGCCCTCCAGGAGGTCCATGTGGCGGCGGCGTCATGCGTCGGTGCCCGAGCAGGAGAGATCCACCTGGCCCCAGCAGCAGTTCTGCCGCGAGGTATCCTCGGAGATGGTTGGGCTCTGCTTCCGCTGCTTCGAGGAGGGCCACTTCCGGCAGGACTGCACCAACACCGAGGTTTGCATCCGCTGCGTCCTGCCGGGGCATGGCTCCAGTGGATGCTCGTGTCCCCACAGTCCGATGTCGCCGGAAGAGCTCCGGCGGCAAGTGGCCGCCAAGGTGGCCCGTCGCGGCGGCGACGGCTACTCGGCCGGCAACCGGGCTTTGCCGGAAGGCAGCGTCGCTGCCGGTTCACTCCGTAGCCCCTCGACACCCTCCCGCCGCCCCACCCCCTCCTCAACGGCCGCTGGCCACGCGGTATGGCCCTGGTTTCCGGCGCCGAGGCTCGTGCTGCCCCTGGACACGGCGTTCGACCCGCAGGAGGTTTGCATCATGCGGTGCTCGCAGTCGCTCGACGAGATGGAGAGGCGCCTGCAGCATTCCATGGTCGCCTACGCTGCTGGGGCTAGAAGTGGCATCTCACCGGAGTTTGTTCTTGAAGCTCTAAACTTCAAGGTTGGGATTGAGGCGCAGTGGGTCTCGGTGCATCGCTACCGGTCGGAAGACTTCCTCGTCGTCTTTGCGCGCCCGGAGCACAGGAACAGGCTGTCGGCTTTGTCGGCGATCGACCACAGAGGCATGCGGCTATTCTTCGCCAGTGGAACAGGCAGGTGCAAGCTATGCATGCGATGCTGCGCTACAAGGTGCTGCTAGAAATCGAGGGCATCCCCCCATGCCTGGTGAAAGCACAAGTGCTCCATGGGTGATTTTGGTAATTAATGTCAACATATCTCTTGTTGGACTAATATTTCTACCTAGTGTATTTTAGATAAGTTCAACATCGGAGTGGCAAGGACAAGAGGATGTGGAACCCCTTCAAGATGCTAAGGACAAACATTGGCAGAATCTCAAGACTCTACATTTTCATTTTAGTGATCCAAGATCACATTGAGTCCATAGGAAAGCCAATACTATTAAAAGGGGATGAGGTGTTGCTTAATGACTTGCTTGCTTGCTCAAAGTGCTTAGTGATATGCTCCAAAACCTCAGCCACTTTCTTATATCAACATATGTCCTAAACCTAAAAGTCAAACTCGGCCCCACCGATTTGATATATCCGACGCCACAGAGTTCATTTCACATAGCCACTGCCAAACCCTAATTAGTTCGGTCTCACTGATGGGATCTCGGTCTCACCGAGATGGGCTTGCAAATTCTTTGTTACCTGTTGCAACAATTTCGGTCCCACCGATTTTGTGCAATCGGTCCCACCAAGCTTGCTTGACCAATTCTCTATTTGCTTATTACCAAAATCAGTCTCACCGAGTTTGTGTAATCGGTCAAAACGAGTTGAGGTTTTACCCTAACCCTTGCACATCGGTCCCACTGAGTTGACCTTGCCGGTCCCACCGAAAATCCTAAGGTTCACATTTTGACCTGAATCGGTCTGACCTAGTTTTACCATTCGGTCTCACCGAGTTTGGGAATCTGGGTGTAACGACTACATTTTTTGTGGAGGCTATATATACCCCTCCACGCATTCTTCATTCGTGGATAGAGCCATCAGAACGTTCCTACACTTCTAGCATTCATTTTCTGAGAGAGAACCACCTACTCATGTGTTGAGACCAAGACATTCCATTCCAACAACAAGAATCTTGATCTCTAGGCTTCCCCAAGTTGCTTTCCACTCAAATCATCTTTCCACCATAGCCATGTCTGAGAGAGAGAGAGAGAGTTGAGTGTTGGGGAGACTATCATTTGAAGCACAAGAGCAAGGAGTTCATCATCAACACACCATCTATTACCTTTTGGAGAGTGGTGTCTCCTAGATTGGTTAGGTGTCACTTGGGAGCCTCCGTCAAGATTGTGGAGTTGAACCAAGGAGTTTGTAAGGGCAAGGAGATCGCCTACTTCGTGAAGATCTACCCAAGTGAGGCAAGTCCTTCGTGGGTGATGGACATGGTGGGATAGACAAGGTTTCTTCTTCATGGACCCTTCGTGGGTGGAGTCCTCTGTGGACTCGCGCAACTGCTACCCTTCGTGGGCTGAAGTCTCCACCAACGTGGATGTACAATAGCACCACCTATCAGAACCACGGCAAAAATATCTGTGTCTCCAATTGCGTTTGCACACTCCAGTCCCATCCCTTTACTTTCTTGCAAGTTGCATGATTTACTTTCCGCTGCTCATATACTCTTTGCATGCTTGCTTGAATTGTATTGTGAATGCTTGAAATTGTGCTAATTGCCAACCTCAACTTGAAAAACTTAGAAATTGCTATCTTTACTTGTTGAGGGTCTAATCACCCCCCCTCTAGACACCTCTTCTCCATCCTTTCAATTGGTATCAGAGCATTGGTCTCCATTGCCTTGGTTTAATCACCATTGGAGGAAGATGGATGAGTCTACGTTGGGGAGTCTTAGACGTAGAGTGCCTATGCTTGATGGAGAGTTCTTTAGTGAGTGGAAAAACGAGATGCTTGGAATTTTTCATGAAAATCACTTGAACAAGTACATTGCTACTCCTTGTGAACCCCTTGTTGACCCCTTGCATCCTACCCATGACGAGTCTCTTGACATGATTTGCAATCTTGGAACTATCAATCTTATCACTAGAGGTTTGCCTAGAAATTTGATTGGCTGTTTGCCAACTTTTGATTGTGCTTATACCATATGGAGATTTCTTGAGGAACGATCTTTCGGACTATTCCTTGAATTTTTTTGATGAGATTCTTCACAAGTCTATTGCTTTGAATAAGATGAATCCCAATGATCCTAAGTTTGGAGATTCTTTATTTGAGCTTCGTGACCTTATGCGTGCTAAAGGAGATGTTGGAATTATTAGCTATATCATTTCCGAAGCTATTAGAATTCATAGAGATGAACATTGTCAAAATCATATATCTAATGATTCACTCTCTCTAGGAAATGATCATTTGCAAGACAATGTTGAACATGGATACTATGATGAGGATGATGATAGTGACCTTGATTTTGAAGAGTCTATGAGACACTTTGGTCTTATGGCTAACCTTCGCTGCTAGATGGCTGGAGGAAAGGAACGGGTCCTTGATAGTGGATGTACCGATCACATGACCGGAGACAAAGATATGTTTTGTGAGCTTGCTAAAAACGACGACCCTCCAAAGTATGTCACTTTCGGTGATAACTCAAAGTGTAAGGTGGTTGGCCTCGGTAAGGTGGCCATCTCACATGACAACTCCATACAAAATGTTATGCTCGTTGAATCTCTTGGCTATAACACTACAAAAAAAAGACACATCCATGACATTTTGGGCCGAACGATTTTTTTCTGTCATACATATGACACTTCTATGACGATAATTGTGACAAAACCCGGTATCATCACAGATATAGTGGGCTCCTACTTCTATGACAAAAATTCATGACAGAAAATGGGCTTTTCATCCTGGGCAGGCCGGAGACGCAACTGCATGACATTCTTTGGGCCGTCCATGACGGAAAAAACCGTGGTAGAAGCGAGGGGGAGGAAAATTTCGGGGAGTTGCCAGTTACGGTGGGAGGTCGGGGGTGGAGCGATGCGCGTTTCTCTCGTACGTACGCGCGTGTGTGCGAGGCGTTGGCTCTAACTGAACCCGAGCGAGGCGTTGGGCTCTAACTGAACCCGAGCGATTGCACTGCAGGCTACGCGTTACTGAACCCGAGCGATCGATCGATGGCTGTTAACTGAACCCAATGGAGCGATTCCTTCGCTATTGCTGCTAACTGAAGCTGATCGATTGGAT
>NC_041393.1:615474309-615479105 GCF_002162155.2 Triticum dicoccoides | reverse complement strand
TTTGCGGTACGCCACACCCCTCCCGATGAACAGGACCCCCGTTTTGACCGTAGCGCTCCAACACAAGTCTGTTTCGTCCGTTTTGTGGTATGCCACACCCCTCCCGGTCAACAGGACCCCCGTTTCGACCGTAGGAGGTCCGTTTCCTCCATTTTGCGGTACGCCACACCCCTCCCGATCAACAGGACCCTCGTTTCGATCGTAGGAGGTCCATTTCCTCCGTTCTGTGGTACGCCAGGCCTCGTTTCCGTCGCCTGTTCCGTCCAAGCCGGTTGGCTCCCACGCGTTCCGTTGCCTCCCGATGAACACGACGCATTCCGTTGCCTCCCCATGAACACGACGTATTTCGTTGCCTCGCCATGAACACGATGCATTCCGTTGCCTCCTCCTGAACACGAGGCCTCTCCGTACGTATGCGTGACTAGGCGTTCGAGACCGCGCCCGTATGTACACATACGTGGCCGTATTTTCTTTCTTGCACCCTAGCCGCTGTACGTACGTGTACATGCTACGTGCGCGCCTCTACTACGACACGTACGCGCCTCTACTACGACACGTGCGCGCCTCTACATCGACCAGTATATATGTACGTACAAGTTCGCGACCAGAATGACAACGCTACGTATGCTTCGACCAGGTGGGTCCCGACTGTCAGGCAGTTCCTTGCGTGCGAAAATGTAGCTGGTGGGTCCCAGCAGTCAGAGGGGCGAATCATTTTTTTGCCCAGACGCACTTCCTTTGCGTGCAAAGATGTAACTGGTGGGTCCCAGCAGTCAGGGGGGCGAATCGTTTTTTTCCTAGACGCACTTCCTTGCGTGGAAAGATGTAGCTGGTGGGTCCCAGCAGTCAGGGGGGCGAATCTTTTTTTTTGCCCGGACGCACATCCTTGCGTGCGAAGATGTAGCTGGTGGGCCCCAGCAGTCAGGGGGAAACTTTTTTTCGCGAAATACGGTGGCCCGTCCGGTGGGTCCCCGCTGTCAGGTGGAGGAATCATTATTTTCCGCGTAATAAGGAGGCACTTCCTTGCTGCGGCCGTGGACCCAGCTGTCAGCCTCTCCACGTACAGTCCACGTCCGATGGAAGTCATTCCTTGACCACGTTGACCATGCCGCGCCGAGAGCACCACGGGGGTGGACGACAGCGAGGCCTAGGAAGGGGACGACTCAGAGCCGGGGAAGACGCAGTAGTGGATTCCCACGCGAAGAGGAGTACGAGGGTTCACTTGTTCGGCTGCGGTGTGAGGCTGCTGTCGCCGTAGATTAACAAGGGGTGTGGGTGAGTAGAGGGATGGCCTGGCCAACGGTGGGAGTAGTAGGTGGTGGTGAGGCCTATGCGGCATCACAGCCGGCCACTGGAGACAGGCGCACGCGGCAGGACCGACGCTGGTTTGGGCGGCTGGAGCAAGAAGACCAGAGGTTGAAGAAGCACTACAAACGTTGGATGAACATAATACTGTAACAGGAGCTAGAATCGTTCATATTGACTAAGTTGACAAAGCCCTCCGTCCCCGTCAACTTGGTAGGCCCACAAGTCAGCCTCCCAGTATGCTGGGTTCCAGCTGGCAGGGGGAGTATTCATTTTTGTGTGCATAATATGGAGGCACTTCCTAATGTGCGAAGATAGCTGGTGGGTCCGACAAGTCAGCGAGGGGCACGTTTTTTTGCGAAATACAGAGGCCCTTCCGGTGGGTCCCAGATGTCAGGTGGAGGAATCATTATTTTGTGCGTAACAAGGAGGCATTTACTTGTGTGCGGCCGTGGACCCAGCTGTCAGCCTCTCCGCGCACAGCCTACTTCTGATGGTGTCGTTCGTTGACCACGTTGACCACGCCGCACCGAGCGCATCCAAGGTGGTGGACGACGGCGAGGCCCCGGACAGCAACGAGCCGGAGATGGGAAGACGCGGGAGTAGAGTCGCAGACGGAGAGGTGTATGAGGGTTAACTGGTTCTAGTGCGGTGTGGTTCGGCAGTCGGTTTAGAAGAACAGGAGGTGTGGAGGGTTGGAGGGATGGCGTGGCCAACGGTGGAGTAGCGCTTCATAGCGAAGTGTGCTAAGAAGAGCTGCTAGCAGCAGGAGGCGGGAGGTGGTCCCGGCGGCGCTGGAGGAAGAAGATGAGAGATTGAAGATGGATGCCGGCCGTTGGATGTAAATCCAACGGCTAACATGTCAGAATCATTTGTTGACTAAATTTACAACGACTTGCGTTGTCTTCGACCTATTGGCCCACATTTCAACCTCCAAAAATGTGGCACATATTCAACCCATTTTTTTGGAATTTACAGTATTTTTTTGCGCGGTAGAATTTACAGTCAATTTATCTTTTTTGAATTACAACCATTAGCTGGGCTGGGTGAGCAATTAATGTAGCTTTCATGCGGCCCATTTATTTTATTTCCTAAAAAACAGGCCATTTGCACTTTATCTAGATACATGATTTTGCTGGGCTGATTCTAATTATAATGTTGGGTTGGGCCAACAATGTTATCAAAAAATAAAAAAGAGCTGAGCATTTTGTTATAAATATATTTAAATAATAAGTGATATTATTACATTCGTCCTTAAATCATACCAAGCTTTTGTACACAATCACTAGGATTTTCATGCCAAAACAATCCAGGATTTTATTTGTTAAGAAATTATTTTTATAAGGTAATAAGATGTGAGATATTGTTTTCTTACATATGTAAGTATCTGTTAAATATATGATGACAATAAAAATAATATATAATAACATATAAAATAATTTAAATATATATAATATAGTTAAAAGGGAAACATAAGTTGGACCTGGCATTCCTATTCTTATATACAAAAATAGAACAGACCGCTGCGTTTTCTTCAAAAAAAATACATAAATTGGGCTGCCAAAAATAAAACCTCGGATGGGAGGTCCATAGGCCGGTCGATACATGACGGCCCTAAGAAAATACAAACAGGCCCTCCCATCCGAGGTCGTGGGCTGCGCATGTTAAAAATGAAAGCCTAGACGGGGCAGCCCAAAACCACGTCCAACACTTGCCAAAACTCCGTCCCTTGTTTTCTCTGTGTTTCGCACACTCAACATTGTGTGGGCATTTTGACTGTGCATCATATGAAGATGTGCTATGCATGAATGTTGATCAGCATGATGTTAACTGGCTGGTAGTTCCATTTTCGACCACGAATAAAACTTCCAATGTGATGTTGACCCTGTTTGAAAAGGCCGTGTTAATATAAATGCTCTGCCTCTGAAAGTTGCAGTTTCTTATCTGACACTGAACTTGCAGTTTCTTATCTGAAACTGAAACTTGCAGTTTCTTCTCGTCTGCACTTTTATACTCCTATGAAACTACATTTTTTTAAGTGCTAAAAATATATCTCTATAATTCATAAAATTCTTCATATGCTCAATACTGCAAATCTGAAATTCAAAAGACATTCATATCTGAAAGTACTCTCAAAATACACAACACAAAACACAATTCACAACCTGCAAATACTGACAACCCTAAGCTCCTCCTGACAATTCATAACCTGCCCGACTATTGGGATGGGGGGCAGTCCCCTCCTATTCCTCGGCGATAGACAACCGCCCCGTGAGACGATGTGAACGGTGAGGGAGACGATGGCGGGGAAGCATCATCGGGCCAACTGCTTTTCTCCTCTTGCAGTTGGGTTCGGTCGACGAAGACTCCACCGGCTCGCTCTGGCAAGACAATCTCACAAACGGCACCCTGTAGATGCTCGATCCTTCAATCTCTGGTGGATGCTCCATCTGGGATCGATACTCCCACCACCGCTCCCTCACGACCGGATTCAGTGAATCTATTTGCTCCATGGCCCAGAGGAGCAGCTCTATGTACTCCGGCGCGACTCCCTCCAGGAGTATCGCCGCCTTTTCGCTCTGTTGCAGATATTTGGCCATGGTTGTCGCCGTTGCCGCTAGTTGGTCTTTGTTGTCAAACCAAGATTGTATCTCCAACATCCTAGCTAGCTTCAAAGGGTCGCCGTCTGCGATCCTCACGTATCGGTTGTACTCCTCCATCGATCTACTTCTCCACAACACCTTCACTCGCCGGCGGTGGTTTTTGAATGGAAGAGGAGAGGAGCGGCACTGGTTTTGGATTAGAACGGGAGAGGAGCGACGCTGGTTTTGGACTGGAACAGGAGAGGAGGGGTGGTGGTTTTGGAATGGAAGAGGAGAGGAGCGGCGCTGGATTTAGATTGGAACAGGAGAGCAGCGGCAGTGGATTTAGATTGGAACAGGAGAGAAGCGGCGGTGGATTTAGATTGGAACAGGAGAAGAGCGGAAGAGCGGCTCTAGTCTTGGAAGTATTTTTTTGTTGTTTTGCATATTTTGGGTCAAAGTTTGACCACGTACTGTATGTGACAAGCAAAATGTGAATGCATGTCACCAAAAATTGTATCGTTTAGTTGCAATGTACTTTCAAATTATATTATTTTTGCAATGTATAACATATATTTTATGTGCGAAAATCATGGTCAATTATGACCCAGAATAAAAGGGAGACTAGTTAATGTGGGGTCGCTTTCTTAATTGAAGGGTAAATTGATTTTGATTTTGATCCAGTCACAGCGCGTCGGCCCTCTCGCCCAATCCTAAATCGCTGCCGGACGCTCCTCTCCCTCTTCTCCATTGCAAAACCACCTCCTCTCCTCTCCATCATCTCCATTCCAAAACCACCGTCTCGCCTCTCCCTCTTCTGATATTCTCCATTGCAAAACCACCTCCTCTCCTCTCCATCATCTCCATTCCAAAACCACCGTCTCACCTCTCCCTCTTCTTATCTTCTCC